>NC_135500.1:13424040-13541682 GCF_052857255.1 Amblyomma americanum
TTTTGTATTGCTCTTTGAATGAAAAAAGTTCCATTCGTGTTTAGTTTGGTTATGTGGGATTTTTTTACCTTTTTTCCTTTATTTGTTTCTTAGAACATGTCTAAGGGGGGCCGAAGCTAAAGGCGTAACAACGCCTGACGGGGCAATACTCTGTACTGAATAAAGAATTCAGTTGTTAGTCCAGCCGTTGTCCTGTGTTGTTCTCTCCTTGTGTGCTCGTATTTTTTGGCTGGTATATTTCTTTAACGTGCCATACCAACAGGCCCACCATTCTGCCCTGCTTCAGATAATAAGGAGTGCCATAATGGAGGGCTTGAGATAATTTCGACCACCTGGGGTTCTTTAGCATGCACTGACATCACACAGTAAACTGGCTTCTAGCATTTCGCCTCCTTCAAACCCACGTCTTTCAGGTCAGCAGCAGAGCGCAATAACCACTGAGCCACCGTGGCAACTTCATTATGCAGGATGATATCGTAGTGTGCAAAGCTGTGTAATCCCGCTGTGGTGTAGAAATGTCTTGAGACAAGCACCAAGGCTAGACAACTGTAAGCGGAAATAAAGTCGGGCAGGCCATCACTAGAGAACGGTAAATTGGCTGCAAATTATCTTAGGAGTGTAGATGTGTAGGCCAGTTGGTGAGACATAAAAAAGCTAGACACCGCAGCGGACACGGGACAGAGAAAGAAGACGACACAGGGCGGTACTTGCAACTAAAATTTTATTTGAAACTTCATGGCTTTATAAAGAGAGAGGCACGTGTGATCCTACAATCAAGTAAAAAAGGGCAATGAAAAGCACCAGATAACAAGACCTAACTGACAACAATGCTCATGAAAGATATGCGAGTCACAATCTACAGAAATCAGACTTTAAAACGTTATGCAATGCTCATCATGCGAGTCACAATCTACAGATATCAGAAGTGTTAAAAAACCCCGTCGACCGCATGTGGAAGCATGAAAACCACAAGACAAAGGAAGAAAAGAACGTCAAAAGGAAGCAGCCCAACCTGTTACCTATCAAGAAAACCCAGTTCTTTTTGGAGGATGGAAACCGAAGGCGAACTAACGCATTCATGCGGTTGCGAGCGCAAGATGGCAATGGCCTCCATAATTTCTCTCTCAAGCTGCCCCTTCCTTCTTCCAACAATTATGAATTCTGATGGGCAAGTAGATGTATGAAAAGCTTTAATAGATTTTGCAAAATCGTTAGCTGTGACAAAGTGGTGCCAACCTCTAAAAAGTGGTGCAAAATATACTTCAAAGCACATTTGCAGCTACTAAGAAATGGCTAAAGTAACGTTGCTGCTGATGAAACAAACCTAAGATCCAGACACACAAGCAAATGAGAGGCTGACAGTGGTATGTTCATCTACAAAAAGCCGCCAGATATACCTTCTAGCTGTAACGTTACTTTCTTGCCACCAAATTACCCTTCCAACACAACTGTGGGATGGTATGCTAAAAAAATGGAGCATTCACTGATATGCAGTTCTCAGGGACTGCTTAGTTGACGATGGATATTGCTTCAAAGCTGTATCAAATGTGTCACTGCAAAGCGAGAGACTACCCAAAAGCTTTGCTAGGGTTCGATCCTTTACAGCTGGTTCAGTCAGAGAGCAGGCAGATGGTACTATTAGGCACGCCTTCTGTAGCATAAAACATTCTGCTGGACAGTCAGTTGCAGACTACAGAGTTGCAGAAGACATCACTAGCAGATGACTCAGTACATCATCATTCCCAATGTAAGCACCAGGCCTGTAGTTCAGAATGTCGCTGCATGTGCACAGCATTCACAGCCAACGTAGAAGAGCATGTTTCCCGGTACCACTTTGCCTATACTAAGTTGTGCACCGTTGGTAGAGAAAAATGCACAAACCAGCTGTGAGCTCTAAAGGTCTTCTGAAATGCTTCTATGCTGTGCGGGAAGCCAAAGGGTAAGGAAGTGGTGCTGTTTCATTAGGCGCCTAGATGCTATAACACCCACTCCAAGGAACTTGATGCAAATAGTGTCAGTAAATGACTGCCCTGGATGAAAGACATGTGCATCATAAAACTGCGAAAGGGCACAGTAGCAAGCTTACTTCACAGCAGCAGGCAGACCCACTCTGCAAAGATGATGTGGCGAGCTAGAGATCTGCAGCAGAGGCAGTAGCCTATGTCTGCTTTTCCCTCATCTGAATGAATGAATGAATGAATAGCTTCATGCTTGATCAGCTTGAACAAGGGAGCCTGGAAGGGCACTCGCATGGCTGTTGCTGCGATGGTTCACCTGAGTACAGTGGCCTGGGTTGGCTGATCTGTACATACTGCGGAGCCAGGTCAAGTTCTGTGCAGATTGCAAGAAAGGCGATGACTGATGATGAACACTGTGTAGCTATACTTGCAGCAGTACACAAACACAAAATTCTTTGCTTAAGGCTTCACTTTTTAGAAATCCATCAGGGGTATTGGACATCTGTCGGTAATTTGCAGCTTGGTGTAAGCACAACTGTAAACCAGCTGAGAATTGGGTTGAAACTTGTAATAAAGTGGTGTTGCCATCGTGTTAGTCATCAGTAAATGCGCTGATCATTGCTCGGCTTTATGGGTCTCACACCAGCTGCTTGCTGCTGTCGTCTGATACAAACCACGAAGCAAACTGCAGCACACATTGGAGATCTTTGATTTAGAGGCCAACTGTTTACTTCTGAGAGTCTGTGAACAGTTGAACGCTAGACAATACATGATCACGTCTAATTGTTGCACATAAGGAACCAGGTACAGTGGTGATAGTTTATAAAACACCCTGCCATTTACAGGGACCCAGCTTGGAGTGAAGCAGAATTGCACGCACTCTTCATATCCTTCCCAATTGTTCTTTCCATCCAATATTTCCAGCTTAACAATGGTAAACATATTGAAACAGGCCATGACAAAGTCAGTCGATGTTATTAATCTTTGTCACGTGCCGTTTATTGCCTCAAAGCTGCAAATAGACTACAAGAGATTCCGTAGTGGACAGCTGTGGATTAATTATGGCCACAGTAGTGGCAAGTTCAATGGAGAAAGACGGCAGTGTCCAATGCGCGAGACCCGCCTTCTGAACCACCTTTTTGAACTAACTCGACATCGCGCTGACACCGCCTTGGTTTATGCCTTCTGGTCTCTACTCAGAACTCCCGATACCCCTCACAACGTCTTGTTGTAAACGCCTGTGTGCTATGCGATGCCAACGCACATCGAATAGCCCCAGATGTCAACAGACTCCGAGGAGCAGGCACAGCTCAGAAACACATCATAAAGAGGTCGCAATTTCACTGCAGTACCCACTGCTATTAGTACTACAGGTTGAAGCACAGGTGCTATTACCTGCGGTACTTGTAGCTTTCCCCGTGCAGATGGCCCTCTGAGCTAGTCACTCTGAACTACTTACAGGCACTCAAAAATGATGTGCCTCGCTGGTGCCCCGAATAAGGTGCAAGGATACCCGCTACGTACACCTCTGCCAAGACCCTGATGAGGATATCAGCTAGCTCCTCCACTCCTTCACCAGCCGAAGATAGTACCGATCACAAGCGAAAGGTGCCCCTTTGTAGCTTAATGCATCCATGAAGCAATGCTGAAAGCAAAATAAAATTTGTTCACAAATAAAGCAAATTAAGCCAACACGTAAGACACGGTATTGTATATAAGGTTAACGTTCTAAGGCGAGATGGGCTATCAGGGATGCTGCTGAAGAGGGTTTCGAATTTCGACCATTTGTGATATTGCGCACAGCAGCACACGAGCGCCTTCCATTTTACCTTCATCAAACTAGCATCACCGGGCTCCGCGAGCGCCTAACCACTGAGCCGTCGAGGCAGGGAAACACTTAAATCGTCAAGAAAGCATAGAGCTGCAGTAAACATTTCGGCTTTCTCGTACACCTTTCAAGTAAACAAAACATAAAAATCCGGAACAATGCAGACCACACAAACACAGGACTAAAACAATTAATTGGATAAAAACTGGAGGGGACACTCAAGCTCTGCCTTGAGGATATGTCGCGATAGCGTAATAGGTTAGTTCCCATATATACAGAAGGTCATTCTTACATTCATAGATCCCTCGGAGTCCTCATGCCGCTCCTGGCACAGTGGTGCAGCGCTGGAGTGCGCTTTAAGCTTCGCATTGAAGAACAGAACGTGATCATGGCCAGTGCCTTCGACGCCGCGTGAACATGATGCTGCGGACGCTACGTACAGTGAAACGGACGCGCGGAGCGGCAAACAACGTAGAAGCACTGCCATATGCGCCTTAATTGCCGAAACTAGAGGGACTCAAGTTGCAGTCGTAGTTCGACGCCACATCGTTCTCTACAAACCCGATGCCAGGAACGCCAGCACAGCTTCCGCGCTGAACGAACGGGCAGCAAGCCGCAATCTTCGTGATGAACGCGCCTTGAATGCACGCTGCGTTGTTCTCCGCTCACCGCGCGATTCCTACGTCCCAGCACGGCCCCGCTGCGCGCGAACGAGACTAGCGGGAGGCGTTGCGCGCTATCTGTTGGGGCAGTGGCGTACATCAAGAGGAGGAGGGAGTGGTTTAAGTGGATGCCGCCTGATGGCGCTACGTGGGCGCCTAATTCTATTAGGCGACATGAATGCACACATAGAAAACCTGGATAAACAAACGGAAGAGAGAGATAAACAATCGGTGGAGAATTTTTACCCAGAAATACAATTAGAAGCAGCAGCCAAAAAAATTGAGAAAATAATTTTTGAGGATGATGAAACAGAATGGAAATATACCAAATTAACTTGATAACTCGAGCTAGAGCTAGCAAAGGTGCGAGTCAAGCCAAAAGGGAAAATACGCAATCCCAAGAGTTGGTGGGATGAGGAGGTCAAGAAGGCAATCAAGAAACGTCAGGAAGCATCCACGGGACACAAATATTCCCAGAAGATGGGGGAACCAGAAGCTGAATTAGATAGAAAATGGGGTATACTTTCATAAAGTGTAGAAGGGAAGCACCCTATTTGATAAATGAGAAAATTAGAAGAAAGGGGGCCCAATGTATATCAAAAGTAAATAAAAAGGATAGAATTAAGCTGCTCAGAAATTCTGGAAACATCTAAATGCAACGAGTAATAAAACTAGGCTAGAGCAAAGGTTTATTAATTGTTACAGATCAGGGGTAACTGACTAGAAGGGGATAAAGCAATGAAACACATAGGAACAAGAATGACAGAAAAATTCAAAGAAATGTTGCACATAATTTGTCGAAGGAGGATAGACCAGTTACTGCAATTGCTGCACTTGAGCAACGAGAGTGGGAAAGGGCAGAGAAGAATGTTCCTAGCAGCACGTCGAGACGACCTGATCGTATTCCGATTATGTTAATAAAGAAGGTAGAACTAAAATCCAAGCAAACATTAATACAGGTAGTGAACAAAATGATAGTGCATGGCAAAGAGCCCGATGAATGACGATTAAGTAGAATGAACATGATATATAAGGGAAAGGGGGACAAAGCTGATGTAAGTAACTACCGTCCCATAACAGTGACAATCTGTGGTTTACAGGGTGGTAATGCAGATTATAAAGGACAGACTGCAGGCTTGGGTGGAGAACGATCGAGGGGGTGCTAGGGGAGCTACAAAATGGGTTCCGGAAACAAAGGAGGTTGGAGGACAAGTGTATAAATTTTTGAAAAGGAACACAAGCCCCCATGGCTAGCTTTTCTGGACATTGGGGGATCCTACGACAACGTTATTCGAGAAGATTTGGGGGATATACTGGGCACATTGCATGTGGAAGTTAAAGTAATTAATCTTTTAAAAGATAAATATTAAGGTAACAGAGTGCTTATAAAATATGAGAAAAAATGTATCAGGGCCTATAGAGATACAGCGGGGGCTTAGGTAAGGACGTCCTCTGTCTTTTTTGTTATTCATGTTGTACCTGCAAGTGTTAAAGACCAAACTAGAAGGGAGCGGACTAGCCTTCAACCCTTCTTTTCTCAAGCAATGAGAATTGATTAAATAGTCATTACCGGGACTAATATACGCCGATGATATAGTGCTAATCTCTGACAACAAGGAAGATTTACAGAAGTTGATAGACGTCATACGTGGTACAGAGGGAGATAGATTAGGTTTCAAGTTTAGTAAGGAAAAATCTGCAGTCATGATCTTTAATGATGAGGGCGGCAAGCATAGAATACAGGAGTTCACGCTAGAAGTAGTGGATGAGTACAAGTATCTTGGGGTGTGGATAAATAACGGTGCTGAGTATCCGACAGAGTATGAAAATTATGTAATGAATAAAGATAGTAGGAATGCAGCT
This sequence comes from Amblyomma americanum, assembly GCF_052857255.1. NCBI lineage: Eukaryota > Metazoa > Arthropoda > Arachnida > Ixodida > Ixodidae > Amblyomma > Amblyomma americanum. The sequence continues at coordinate 13,430,352 of NC_135500.1, forward strand.
GTAATGAAAAATAGGGCACTGTGAAATTACAATAGGTATGAAGTGGAAAGAGGAATCTGGAAAGGGGAGTTGGTTTTTAGCGTGACTTTCGGCAATGCTGTCCTGTGCATGAGACCAGATGTTCAAAAGGGTGAGGAATCAAACAACGCGACGTAGCTTTGGGACCACATGGCAATACACCAAATCAGGGGGTACAGGGTGGTATGGGATGGGCGTCGTTCGAGAGCAGAGAAGCTAGCAGTAAGATATCGTTTGAGGAGCGATTGAGAAAAATGGGAAAAAAGAAGTGGGCTAGGAAAGTTTTCGAATACTTGTTCATAAGGAATATTGACACGAAATGGAGAAAGCCAACAAGAAAATTGATAAGCAAATATCTGGACAGCAGTAGGGAGGAAAATCAGCAATTATCGATTAAGAAAAAGTTAAAAGAAATAGAGAGAGGCCTGCGGAAAACAGAGCTGCTGAAGAAATCGGCACTGGGAACATACAGGATCTTTAAGCAGGAAATTGCCAAAGAAAATATCTAGAATTATTGTAGGGGAAGATCTTTGTTGTTTGAGGCCAGGGCGGGGGTTCCATCCATCCATCCATCCATCCATCCATCCATCCATCCATCCATCCATCCCTCCATCCCTCCATCCATCCATCCATCCATCCATCCATCCATCCATCCATCCATCCATCCATCCATCCATCCATCCATCCATCCATCCATCCATACATACATACATACATACATACATACATACATACATACATACATACATACATACATACATACATACATACATCCATCCATCCATCCATCCATCCATCCATCCATCCATCCATCCATCCATCCATCCATCCATCCATCCATCCATCCATCCATCCATCCATCCATCCATCCATCCATCCATCCATCCATCCATCCATCCAGCGAAGAGGAAAAGCAGGGGAAACGTACTTTGCTACGCGCAACTGCGGCTTCAGTAATTTCCATGCTCATAATTACTAATATACACCACAGTACATGTCTCTAAAGCACCTTCTAAGACAACACCGTATTCAATATACGCGCCTTTGTTCATTCCAAACCGTCGAGCTGGCTTGGCGGAGTGGTTAGCGCGCTCGTTCACACTCCGGAGGCCCTGGTTCGATTTTTCAACTCGACGAATTTCCTACTCGGTTTTATTTATTAATGCTTCTGGGATTTTTCGCCCACGGCCAATGCCGCCGATGCCTACGACGGCACCGGCTTTTCTGCGTCACGGGGCCCTTAAAGCTATCGCGTTAACATCTCTGAACATATACTGACGGCAGGCCACCAAGCAGAAATGCCAACGGAAGAACTTTAAGGCCTTAATGTGCCCCTCAGCTAGGTGAGTTTTGTGACAAGATACCGACCATACACTGATACAGTCATCACATCCTCTGCAGTTTGAACACCTTTAGTTTTATGCTCCTATATTTACCTTCATGTTTTTGAAAATGATCCTGTGCAACCACTGGTACTACAGCGCGCAGCCAAGCATCCTTCAAGGTCAGCTTTCGCCTTGCTTTCGGGCTCACTGGCTCACCAGACTCTGTTCAAAATATTTTTGCTGTGAGACAGAGGATTACAATGCACCATACACTCTGCAAACCAGGAATCATAACACTGCACTTCTGTGAACACTCACTGAGTGAATAGACATCATGTTATGACATATGTTATCCAACATTTTAGGTGCTGAATAACCAACCTTAACGTCAGTCAACCTGTTCAGGCAGTGTGGTAGAGTGTGAAGCCAATAAATCACCGCAACAATATGCTCTGCCTCTTTTTTCATGCTGTGCGAAAACTGCTTTTACAAAACGTGATTGTGCTTTCACATTTTCTTCAATGGAAATGAGGATATGAGCTGAGCTACTGCTACATGTTGCCTGTATACTTAGCGGCTGAAAACTTCAGTCAATTTTGTGAGGGCAAGATCTCGCCAAAGAATTGAAAACAATACATAATCAATGTTCTTTTATCGATTTTGCCATGTGGTCAACTGAATGGTAAAACTGGCAGTGCAGCAAGGCATCATCATGAGTTGTTACTAAGAGTGCAGTTAGTATAATTGCGATCAGCAGGTTGAGAGAGTACGCTTTAACAGGGCAAAAACTGAGCTAGTTGGTATACGTTCATTATGAAAAATCCAGGCGCTAACAAACAACGACGCAGAAGGGACAAAGCGCTTTGTTCCTTCGTATGTCGTTGTTTGTTTGCGCCTGGATTTTTCTTAAAGAGTATGCTTTAAGGTGGAAACTGCCCACGATTGATAACTGTTTTGTAATACCTGTCGGCGCACGCCTCAATTCGCAGACTGTATTGCACTGAAAAATATAAGGTTCAAGTAACGCAACAAAATATGCAAGCTTAGATGACTTCAACAGGGGGCCAAAACTACGCCAATATATACTCGGTTTCTCTTTTAGGAGAAGCCGCCAGTTATAGTCACATGAGGGCTTTAAACTTCTCCTCGACTGTTTGTTTTTGTTGGGCCATTAACAACCGTCGAATCCTTGTATGCCGAATAAACTTTGTTGCAAACCAGCGCTCTGTTCGTCAGTTATTCCACCTACTTGCCTTTTTGTGCTCTGCTCACAGGCGTACAGGAATACATGCACGTCGGCACTCGCGTCCGGGTTAAAGGTGTCCACAGACAGCATACACTTAAGCGTAGCCGTCAGCTTGCAGTTGAGTAAGTGACGGCAACTTAACTAGCGACGGCTAGCCTGAACATCCGCCGTGGTGAATTCCAGCGAGGCAAGACATTAATTACCACGAGCACCACAGCGGCCACGTTGCGCGCCAGCATCTGCAGGACAAGGGTGATGCGAAATTATAATTCAGAATTCATTACTGAAATCGACAAAGTTTGACGCGTCGTACTGCCACGCACCCGGATGTCGCAGTCCTCCTGCCGACTTGCGTTGGGTCTCGAAAGAGAGACTTCGTTGCCCCCCACGTTCACAACCGTGAAATCTGCGCGCTGCACAGTGCTTAACGTGCAGGTCTCGACCGACGGGCAAAAATATAGACGAGATTTGCACAAACGCTTCTGCTGACTGTCGCCGACGGGCACTCGTCGCATGGCCGTGAAAGATCGTCATTGGGAACAACCGAAACCGAAGTTCGAGCGCGTACAAAAACACGCGCAAAAACGCACACCACGCATGACATAAACATTGGTTGGGGACATCTAAAAAGCTAGCTAGGGAGCAGGCAGCGTCAAGTTTGGTTCAGCTAAGGACGGCGTTCGTACGGCTTGGAGTTGGGTTCAGCCCGGTATTTTAATTTCTGGAGTACACAACCACTCAGTAACCAGCATAAGTTGTTTGGTTCGATATGTGTGGCTGCCGTTATTTTCTGTCCTTTCCATTGCGTGTGAATGTAACAGCAGTAGCTATGTGCTGGCACGGAAAAACAACGTTGTTCACAAGGTCCTTTCAGGCCTAAAATCAGTTGCTGGGCGAGTTGGTATTTCATGCTCTCGTTCACAGCGTAAATACGAACACGGACAATAGGGGAGACACCACAAAGAAAGAAAGCTTTCAGGCCTGTTGGGCGTGCAACAAACTCCGCGCCTTGACGTGCAACGCATTGGCCGTACGAAACATTTAGAAAAATAAAAACTCTGAGAACACCGGCTGTACGTTTTACTGTCTTAGCACTCGTAAGCCTTCGGGCAGACCACGGGTTATTCTTATGCCGAAAAACAGAGAGAGTTGTGGGAGAATAATTACTGGAATAATGCCGTATAGTAGCTTCGCAACCTGCGAGCATGGCGGCGACGCACATCCTTCACATCCAGCTAAACATTTAAAAAATGTAAACACACATGTGACTGAAGATCGAGAGACTGTGGAAAAGGGGGAAACAGAATAAGAAGTAATTATATATAAGCGCTGACCGCGCAGGATAAAGATCAGAGGTAACGACCACTCACCTGGAAACTAAAGAACAAACAAGTTGAACTTTCCGTCTAATGTACGAATAGAAGTCCAGAAACAATGTTTTTTTTTTTCGGAAAACTTTCGCTGCCCAGTGCCCCATCTCAGACAGCCCGCAGTGTCACAAAACAATACAGCCCATCCTCCCTTCCCCTCACATTGCCTTCTTTGCTTTGTCCAGTTCATTCATGCATTCATTTGTGCATACCACCAAGGAATGAATGAAAACAACATAAGAGTTCTTGATATGCAATGACATGCGAAAAATTCATGTGAAATAACGTCTGAATCTTGTGGAATGATTCTGCATGGGGGTTATTGATGAGAAAAGTCAATTGAGTGTCTGATGTCCAATGTCATAAGGAAGTCTTCTGTGTCATTGCAAAAGAGTCTCTGCTGAGTTTTTATTGTTGAAAGACATCAGGACCTGACTTCCTGATGTCTCTAATGTGTCACAACGAATGCATGAACATGACACTAGAAATGCAAGGCTCATTCTTGTAATGCAATGCGCTCCAGCATATTCTTATTCCTCTAGTTATTTCACTCTCGTGGTCCGGATCTGCGATTACTGCGTGCCCTAAGAAAATGGTATTCTCTCGGTACCTGCAACGCCTCGCTACCAGTTGCACACTGCCGTTGCCTTCCCGAAGCGGTGGCATAACGGTTGAGCATCCGCTTCACATGCGGGAGGCGCGGGGTTCAATTGCCAGTGCCGCCGGGTACCCACCGGTGAAGCAAAGGGCACAAGCTTCCCTTGGCCTGAGGCTGGACTTATTCAAGGAGAAATGCATTTCAAAATGGCCCTTTGACCCAACCTTGAGTAAACGAAAATACATTGTGCCATGGCGCTCTTAGGCCATAGATGCCCTTGCACCATAAAAATATTCACTATTATCGTCACTGGTGCCTTCCTACGCTGTTAAACATTACTTTTGTTTTCTGCAGATTAATGTTTGGACTAACCGTTCCGCTCTAACTGCCCAACTCACTGATCACGCTTTGAAGTTCATCTCCTCAATGACATAGCAAGGCAATGTCACCAGCGAATCAGAGATTCATCATTATACTCATGAGTCTGACTACGCCCATGCAGGGCAAGGACCTCTCCTATGTCTCTCTAATTAACCATCTTTTCCAGCTCCGGTCACTGTATCACCGCAAACTTCTTAATCTTATCCGCCCACATAACCTTCTGCAGCTCCCTGCTACGCTTGCCTTCTCTTGGAATCCACTCCGTTGCCCTTAAAGACCAGCCGTTATCTTGCCTTCGCAGTACATGCCCTGCAAAGCCCATCAAATCCAGCTTTCTTGGCAAAAAATTTGAAAACTAAAATTGCAAGACACTGTTATAGAAATATTGAAGGTAATGATTCATTATTATGATATCAAGCAAAATCTTTCTTTTAAAGGGTTTCCAGCGAGTGTAACGAACAGTTAAGAATGCCGTAGAAAACCAAAGGGGAATGGTTTTCACGACAGCAAAAGCGTGAATAGAAAAAATACACGGCTGCCGTCGGGTTATCTGCGGATATATTGATTGTTATAGTGATACCTTGCACTGTATGAAAAAATTGCGTTCATCAAAGATTTTTGGCTCAAAAACGCTTTTTCCAGAATTTCTGGGCATGTTTGTTCTTGATATCATCTAGCATGTCATTAATCTGACTTTTTTTCCTCATCCACTCTCAATCTTTTTGTCTCTTAAAGGGACACTGAGGAGAACCCTATGAAAATTTTTTTGTTAGCAATATCTGATAGTTCGGCATTTCATGGCTTTGTTAACGCTTGTCCGGGAGCGAAAGATGAATTTATTTCAAAGAAATTTGGATTTGAAGTTGAAAAATTTTTTCCCACCGCTTCGATTCAAATTCGAGAACTCTTATGACGACACGGAGAACTCTTATGACGACACAGAACGGAGTGACGTGCAACGTGACGTAAACGGAGACTCCGTGATTTCTGGCGAACTAGCGGTGCGGTCTAGCAGCTGCCGAAATGAAAGCTACCGCCGCCGCACGTTGAAGGCATCTATCGGAGATCGCCACCGTCGCTTCGTTTACGTTTGCACCGGCGTATTGCCAGCGTTACGATGGATCCCGTTCCCGAACCCGACGACGTAGTTCTCGCAAAAACTCTGGCCTGCATTTCAGCGACCTCAGCACCACAGAGCGTGCGATGCTTTTGAGGGAGAACGCTTAGGTTAGGCGCCGGCGGGTCGTTTCCCACTTCCTCAGTGAGCAGCTGTTGCAAACTAAATATCATAACCCCAGTGCGGGGAGTCGCAAGGGGCCAGGACAAGGTCGGCGCCTAGTGCCCATTGGAGGCTGGCCGGGGCTTTGGGGCCAACGGATTGTGATTCCTTGAACGGCGCGGTTGTACGGCGCAGCAGGCGGCGTTGAGGTCTCCCACGGTTGCAAGGGCCAAGTTATTTATTTATTTTCTGCCACAAAAACAAATCGGTGCTCGAGGGCGGTCGCGTTTAAAGCCGCCGGCTTGAAACCAAAGCCGGCTCACGACGCTTCAACGGCTTCCGCTAGATCACACGGGTCCACTGGATCTGGCTCTCTCGCGAACTTGCATGTACCTTCAGATATGTACTGTGAATTGATTAAAATAGCCTAGCTCAAAAAGAACAGCTCCGCCCAACTGCCGCAGCTATTGAATATAACGCGCACCTCGCCGCGGAGCCAAATCAGTCTGGCGGGCCGGCGGCGGCTGGCGCACTCGGCGCGAAACCGATACATGCTCCAATCTCCCCGCCAGTGCGGTCAGAGTGCGCCGAAGCCGCCGAACGCGTCGGCGGTCAAGCGCAGTTGGAGTATAGAGGGTCTCGCTTTGACCGACGTGACTTCGCCGTGCAGCGCGCGCGCGCTCCTCGCCGCAGCATAAACGCGCCTTAACAGAGCCTGCGCTTAACCGCTAACCAACGGCGGCGGCATCCATGGGAGCCACTGAAACCCCCCGCCCACTCACTGAATAAAAGAAAAGAAGTGCGGTGCCGAGGTTCGGAATAGAACCAGGGCCTTCGGCGTTTGAGGCGGAAACACTGCCGCTCCGCCACGACGGCTCAAGTTACAGCCGACAATAAAGGCGCATCTAGTGAATTCACTCTTCTGATGCAGAAATCTCCGCGCTTTCGCTAGGTATATCCTGGCCTAACAGAGCTAGGGCATCAGCAATTTTTCTGAACTGCCTTGTACCTTGTCTCCTGTCCCTAATAAACGATTTCCGTTAAGTAGTTTGAAGTTGACTGGCACAGCCGGGAATGTTTCGCCGGGCAAGCGTGCGAATACACAAGTGCTGCCTTGTACGATCACCGACCATCGTGCCATCATAGCTTTTCATCGACCGTGGCGATCATCTGACAAGCCTTAACAGGCTCCTTCAAAGGTTAACTAGCACTTGAAGCGGCACTTGGAGTTCCTCTGCTGTTCGGCGCTTGTAAATCGAAGCAAAACCACGGGGCACGCAAAGCTCATAGACGTGAAGCGCCATAAAAAATCGACTCTCTCCTGGCCGCCTGTGGCGCCGCCAAGCATCCGTTTTCTTTGCTTCCAACATTCAGGTTGTCTTTTGCCTGCCTTCCTTGTGTGATAAAAGTGTACTATTGGTTGCAAAACAAAACTTACTTCAATATTGATCTGCGCAACCTACCTTTGTCAGCCTCAAAGATTCGCGAAACGAAGTAGGACGAAAAATTCCTCCAAGGTGGCGTCTCTTGTCCTATGGCGTCACCACGCTTGTACTTGCGAGATTGGCCTGTGGTGGCGATACCTGTATTTTGCTTTATTGCTAATTTCTACCTTATAAAAACTTTGTTTTCAGTAAGAGCGGCATTTTTGTGATCAGGAGCTGCCATTCTATCCATACAAGCCAACTTCAATGTCTCCTCAGTGTCCCTTTAACGTTAAACTCATGAATTTTTTCCATAGCTCGCTGTGGACCCACCGTTCCGCTCTGTCCAACTCACTGATCATGCTTTGCAGTTCATCTGCTCAATGACTTAGCAAGGCAATGTCACCAGCGAATCACAGATTCAGCATCATCATAACCATGAGTCTGTCTATATATGCTCGTGATTGTAGGGCAAAGGCCTTTTCCTTACCCTACACGTTTCTACACCATATGTCTGTACCGGTGATATACAGCTGTTAAATACCTTTCACTTGAGGGTCATTTGTAAACTGTCACACGTGATTTAAAAGAGCACGCCAAATGCGCTCCACCACATTCTTATTATTCTAGTTATTTCACTCTCGTGGTACGGATCTGCAATGACTACCTGCCACCAGTTGTAAACTGCCGTTGCCTTCCGAGACTGTTGAACATTGATTTGTTTTCTACAGATTAAATTTTAGACTCACCGTTCCGCTCTGCCTGTCTAACTCATTGATCATCCTTTGCAATTCGTCTCCTGAATGACTCATCAAGGCAGTATTATCAGCGAGTCACAAATTCATCATCATCATAACATCAGTCTGACCACGCCCACTGGATGGCAAATGCCTTTCCATGTCTCTTCAATTAACCCTGCTCTTTGCTAGCTTCGGCTAACGTATCCGCGTATACGTAATAATTTCTTCCGCTCACCTAACTTTCTGCAGCTCCCTGCTACGCTTGCCTTCTCTTGGAATCCACTCGGTTACGCTTAAGGACCAGCACTTATCTTGCCTTCGCAGTACATGCTCTGCCCAAGCACATTTCTTCCTTTAGATTTCGACTAGGATGTCATTAACCCACGTTTTTTCCCTCACCCACTTTGCCCTCTTCTGGTCTCTTAACGTTACACCTATAATTTTTCTTTCCTTGACTTGCTGTTTTGCCCTTAACCTGAGCTGAACCTCTTTCGTTAGCCTCCACGTTTCAGCCCCGTAGGTGAGTACCGGTAAGATGCAACACCTGTTGCATTTCTTTTCAGGAGGACACAGGGGCGCAACAAAAACACACGGACATAGAAGTAGACAGGGACGAGCGCTCGTCCCTGTCTACTTCTATGTCCGTGTGTTTTTGTTGCGCCCCTGTGTCCTCCTGAAAAGATATGAACCAACACGCCCAAATACAAGTACTTCTGACCTGTTGCATACTTTTCTCCTATGTTTACTAAGTAAAAACGTGGCGTGCTGCTTTAAATAGAGCCTTGTTCAGAGTAAAAACACGAGAAGCGGGTGCGCGAGCTTATGTATGCTTGAAAAGGGGGCGCAAGGAGCGTGCGTAAGCAGTTTTCAGATTTCCGCAGTCTCGGTTCAAGGTGTGACAGGTCGTTTGTGTAATCAGAGATTCCAGGTAAAGGCGAGGGAATTTCCTCTTTTCTGCCGCAAGAACTTGTGTCTTGCCCCAGTCGATAATGTGCTGTTTAGATATGCAGTGTTCGGCGATAGCACTGGAATCCACTTGTCTGTTTTTAACGTCGTTTTTGTGATCTTTTAGGCGCCTTTCGAAGTTGCCAGTTTCGCCAATGTAGAAGCAGTTGCAGTCGGAGCAGGGAATGCTGTAAACCACGCCGGGATATTTTATATGTAACGCTTAAGTCGAAGAATAATTTGGCGTTTAGCCATGACATTAATTATCGTTATAAGAGAAGCCTAAACGAGTGTGTCAATAAGTAGTGGCCTGCTGTACTTTTACTTTGTTCCTTTTGCTTTTGGATCTATCGAAGCGGGAGCGAAGACGGTGAGAGAAATGTTGGGCGAGTTGTTTCTGCATGAGAACGTGCCCACACGGGGCGAAAATACCACATCTAGGGCTTTCGGCGAGCGGCTATTCCTGTATTTCCGCGTATGCATGCATAATGAATATGTTTTGCCAAAAATGGCAAAAGAATTTGTGTTGTGTTGGGTTTAACGGCACCTATGCAGCTAAGGCCATCATGCGCCAAGCACAAGGTATAGAAAAATTCACTGCAGAATTTTATACAAATGTGAAAAATTATCAGTGGTGTATACGGCCTAAAACGCTGGTTTAACTATCCAGTGACGTTCAAGAAAAACATTTCAAAAATGGACACTAGTAAAACCTTCAAAGAAAGTCAGGTAACCTCTGCAACCGTCCTTGCCTGCACAGGAATATCGTGGCTCACAACATACCTAATAAAGATCTCAGCCTTCTCAGGTATGGGAAATTGGCTGACGTTTATCAGTGTATCTAGAGAATCACAGGGTCAGAAAATTAGTTTTGAAGAATACCGGCTTTCCTTAAAAAGTTAAAAAAAAAACATACGGCGTATCAACTTGTGCATCTTCACCAAGAATCAATGCTGGGTGAAAATAAATGTGCTCTTTGTAAAATGAAGTAAAATATTTCTTTCTCTGTGATTCAAGTTTTCTGCATGAGAATAATATGTGGTTTACTGTCCATCTCCGCTTTTCTCAGAAACAGGTATTTCTTCTTTTTTAAGTAGGATGCTGTGTGTGAGCTCTGTGTGCCCAATACAGAGACGGCATGAGATAACTTCAATGAAACTTTCTTGGTGTGCGCATGGCTTCCATTCTTCTATGATGCGTTCTACTAAGTGTAACTTATTATTTCTTTCAATGTTCCATTGAGACTTGCATATATCTCTGAGCTTACACTGTGGCAGCTTCATGCCATCTTTGTATGGAATGTTCACTTTCTTTATTTCTTTGTTTTGAGCTTTTGCTGCACATGCTTCACAGCAAAAGGCCTTTTGCTGCCTTTTCTTTGCCTTCGATTCTGGCGCCCAGAAAAATTTTGTCTTGTCCCTGTGTTGTGGTTTTTCTTATGTTATGTATGATGTCACCAATTAGTGGTGTAACTGCATTTCTGTGTTGAAGTGAGGTGTGCACGCTCAGAGAACCAATATAAATGACACTATTTTCAATGCTATCATTTATAATTTTTTCTACAGCCACAGAGACTGCGTAACACTCGGCCGTGAAAATGGATGCGTACTCAGACAGAAATATTGAACCGCGGCAACTCCGAACCCGCCGCGGTGGCTCAGTGGTTAGGGCGCTCGACTACTGATCCGGAGTTCCCGGGTTCGAACCCGACCGCGGCGGCTGCGTTTTTATGGAGGAAAAACGCTAAGGCGCCCGTGTGCTGTGCGATGTCAGTGCACGTTAAAGATCCCCAGGTGGTCGAAATTATTCCGGAGCCCTCCACTACGGCACCTCCTTCTTGCTTTCCTCTTTCACTCCCTCCCTTATCCTTTCCCTTACGGCGCGGTTCATGTGTCCAACGATATATGAGACAGATACTGCGCCATTTCCTTTCCCCAAAAAACCAATTATTATTATTAACTCCGACGTAGTGTGCCGATTTTGATCCATCTGTATAAAATGCAGTATATTCTCCGTATTTTTTTCGTTTGGGCTAAATATTTTTGTAATGTAAGCTTGGCTGAATACAAACTAGATTCTACCCGACTTTCTAGAGTTACTCACTATAAATACCTCGGCGTTTACTTTTCGTCTAATCTCACCTGGAATGAGCACGTCGAGCACGTTTCTGCTAAAGCTTATGGCATGCTAAATTTTCTAAGAAGAAATTTTAAAATGGCACCACTAAAAGTTAAAGAGCTTCTATATTTCACCTATATTCGGCCAATATTGGAGTATGCTTGTGTTGTTTGGCACCCCCCTACTTTAAATTTAACAGACATGCTTGAGCGTATTCAGAACTTTGCCGCTCGGTTTGTCTCAAGTAATTATGATTTTAACAACAGTGTTACTAACATTAAACTCACGCTGGGATGGGAGCTGTTACGGAAACGCCGTACCAACTCCCGGTTAGAAATGCTGTACAGAATCTTTCACCGAAACATAAAAATAGATAAAGAAAATTATTTGCTTCCACCGCATTTCAGGTCAAACAGACTTGACCATGGGTGGAAGATTAGAGAAATTAAATGCGAAACTAACACTTATCAAAACGCATTTTTCCCATGTAGCATTCATGACTGGAATCGCCTGCCCCATGAAATTGTTGAGCGCCGTTCCGAGTCTATGTTCCGCGCGTTACTGTCGGATGTATGAGTGCGCAGTTGGCTTTCTTTTGGCTTTTTTAATCACGCGGTCTTCGTTCTTGTTGGTCCAGCATAATTTGGTCAGTTGGCTTTTTTTTCGTCATGTCTTTTTGTTGTTTCATATTTCATTCATTTTGTACTTGCTGTGTCATGCCTTGTGGTATTGCTTTTTTTTTTCTTCCTCTTTTTTTCTGGCCTATTCTTCTGTTATGTATCCTCATCCCCCCTGCAATAATGCCTTCGGGCGTTGCAGGTATTTCCAATAAATAAATAAATAAATAATGTGAAGTCGCACTCAGAGGGCAGGCAGTACCAAGGCGGGAGTGGCTCGGGTTTGTGGGCAATATTAGGCAATATGTCCATTACATCTAGTTCTTGACATTTCTCTTCAAGGCGTAGAAGAGTGGTCTGGTTGCCGGAGGTTTGTTAGTAAGCAGTGTTCGAGATGGCCACTTTGTAACTATAGGGTGGCATATGCATTTTGGCAGGGAATGAATTTTAAGAATGTGTGAGCATGTAAGCATAGTTCAGTCTGCAAGTGGTGGGTCATTGGCTTCCCCATAGAGACTGTTTATGAGTTACGTCCTATTTCAGTGGGCGCGGCGGCACGGTGGAGGCAATGCGTCTAAACCTACGGCTGTTACTTCTCGAGCAGGCGTTGCTGGTCTGTGTTCGGAGCCAAGAAGGCACATGGAACAAATCCCCCTTGACCCGGCTGCAAACGTGGCTGTAATCAACGCATCGTCAAGGATCGTCGGCACTATCGAACGTGGCCGTTACGTGGGATCAAACACAACCTCGGCTGGGCTTATAAACTACGACCCACCAGCAGCCAGCTTCAGTGGGCGCGGCGGCACGGTGGAGGCAATGCGTCTGAACCTACGGCTGTTACTTCTCGAGCAGGTTGGTTATTATTGCTATTGTTGTTATGGCTACAAGAATGACAATCGTTTTGTAGTTGTGCTGCCGTGCCCTAAAGTGATTTTTGCTGCTTTTGCATCAATGTCTCTTTTGCTGTCTGGAGATGTGGAACTGAATCCTGGCCCTGAAACGAAGGCAATTTTGAAAGATTTATGTGATGGCCAAAAGGCAACTGAAGCTGAACTAGTCGATTTGGGAAGACGACTTATAGAGGTTGAAAACAGCTTAAATGCTGTTAAAGAGCACGCTCGTAGTATTAAACAACGGACAAAGACAGTGAATTACCTTGATGACGTTCTCCAGACACAAAATGAAAAAATAATTGCTTTAGAAGACAGGAGCAGAAGGAATAATCTAATGGTGTTTTGAAGTAAAGAAAGCGAAGAGGAAACTATTGAAGAGCTCAGAACAAAATTTATTAAAGATGTTTGTTTAGATAAATTTGGCGTCACAGTGGAAGCCGTAGAAAGAATTCACAGAATCCGAGGGGAACAAATCAAGAAGCCCCGACCGGTTATTCTAATGCTGTACGACTATCGGGAAAAGCAAGAACTCTATAGGAACTGTAAGAAACTAAAAGAAACTAGTATTTTCATTCGCGAGAACTTTTGCAAAGAAACACAATATAAACGCAAACAGCTGTGGGATTCTGCAAAGAAAGATCGAGACGAAGGACAAAAAGTGCTACTTGAATATGAAAAACTGGTTATAAATGGTGAGGTTTTCTTCTGGGATGAGTACAAGGAGCGCAGAGTTAAAATCCATGGTACCAGAAAACGTCCCCTGATGCAAAAACAGGTATGAACTCAAGCAAACCAGAAACTACCCTCTTTTCGGCTGATAAATCTGAACGCAAGGAGCTTGGTCAATAAAACTGGTGATTTAGAGTAGTTATTAGTTAATTATGATCCACACGTAGTTAGCGTCAGTGAAACTTGGTTACGCCCGGAAATAGGAGATAGCGAGCTGGTTGCTCCAGGCTACAGGATAGTCCGTAACGACCGCGAAACTCGAGGCGGGGGTGTCGCAGTAATCATAAAAGAAGGCATTCAGTTCTCACCCGTCCACGGTATCCCAGATCATGAAAGTGCTTGGTGCCAGATAAATTTAGATAAAACTTCTTATCTTGTAGTAGCACTCTATAGGCCACCAAATGCACCAGTTTCGTACCTAGAAAATTTGCAGTGTTACTTAGAAAACGTGAAGCCGAGAAAGCATAAGCTTATTATCTCCGGAGATTTTAATTCAGCAGGCATTTACTAGAATTCATTGACAAATAACTCGAGAGAAACAGAAAGCAGTGAATTCCTCCTGGATATTGCCTTTAATAACGGCTTAACACAGGTGTTGACTGAGAGTACACGTGTAGCAGGCAATGTGAAAACAACGCTAGATTTGGTGTTCCTAGACGGGCTGATCGACAACTACGAAGTAAATGTCGAAAAGGGTGTGTCCGATCACAAACTCGTTTTTGTACAGATAAGTACACAGCCTCGATATGAAAGGCTAAAAGAGAGAGTCATTCATGTGCCTGATTTTGACAAACCGGATGATACCAGTATTATCGACCATCTCTTTTTCCTTGGACAGTTTTAAAGAAGGTGAAGTTAATATCACGTGGTTAAGATGCAAGGACATCATCTTCCACTGTGTTAGCTCATACATTCCAACAAAACGAAAGAAAGTAAACAAACATAACCCGTGGATTTCGCGTGATATAATCCATTTAAAACGATGAATTAATGGACAAAGAAGGAAAGTGCCAAGAAATTTTAGTTTAATCTGTCAGTTATCAAGCCTTTTACGACAAATGCTGAGAGAATCCAGAAAGAAGTATTATGATGAGACATTAACTAATTACATAAAATCTGCTCCCCATCGACTTTGGCGTCACTTGTCACAGACGGATGACAACCCTTGTAGCATTGTTATCGGCGATCAGGTGATTACCGATTCTTCAGTGATTGCGACCGCTCATAATAAGTTTTTCAGACTGTTTACCGCCACAGCAACGAACACTGTGCCATCGAATATATCGTCACAAATACAAAAATCAACAATGCCTGATATTGAATTAACTTACGAAGGAGTGTTATCTGTTGTACTAAATATAATCGAAAGAAATTCTGTCGGACCGCACGGCATACCAAGCGCCTTTTTACGCGGCTATGCGGAGTGGGTACACCCATTATCTGATCATTATATTCAAAACTTCACTCAAACAGCAACAGGTCCCAAATGACTGGCTTAGAGCTCAAGTGGTCCCAGTACACTGAACTAGAAACCGGCAGGCAGTTGAGAATTACAGGCCAATCTCTTTAACTTGCGTTTGTTGCAAACTTCTGGAGCCATAATATCAAAGGCAATCCATACACATTTTGAATGAACAGAAGCCTTTTTTTTTCCAAATCAGCATGGTTTTCGGCAACAGTTGTCACACAACACAGTTGTGCAACAGTTGTGGCAACAGTTGTCACACAGTAACACAACTAGTAGAGGCAGTTAATGACTTCGCGAAGGCTCTGAACAAGAAAGAAATCGATGCAATATGCCTTGACTTTTCAATGGCTTTAGACAAAATCCAACACAGTGATTTAATTAACAAATTGCTATTAACAGGTATTAATCATAAAACTGTGCACTGGATATCAGCTTATCTAAGCGGAAGATCTCACTGTCGAAATCAATGGTAGTAAATCAGAATTATTAAGCGTAACCTTCGGTGTACCTCAGGGGTCCGTCGTGGGAGCAGTTTTATTTTTAGTCTATATTAACGACATTGCTTCCGATATTAATAAGGATGTTACAATGAGACTTTTCGCTGTCGACTGCCTGCTCTACTGTGGTATAAATAATCCAGATAATCAAAAAGCGCTTAATGATGCTCTCGTAGCTGTCGAAAATTGGTGCCAAGGCTGGAAAATGAAAATCAATGAAGAGAAAACAGTAGTTTTGAGCGTCATGAACAGGACCAAACATGCCCATAGGCACTGTTATATGCTCGGATATACCGCACTTACCACAGTAGAAACACTTAAATACCTTGGAGTCCTCATGTCTAGAGATCTAAGCTGGAAAAATCATGTTCTTAAATTTTTTTCAGCCGCTGAAAAGAACCTCTGGTTTTTGCGCCGATGATTAAAACTGGCTTCACAATCTGCCAAGTTAGCTGCCTATTTAACTTGTGTGCGTCCAACATTAAAATATGCCTGCATTATATGGGATTCTGCAGAAAGTCGTTTATTAAAATAACTTTAAAGTGTGCAAAGAAGAGCAGCTAGATTTATAATGTTCAGATATATGCGTACTGATTCTGTAACAGAGATGATGCGTCTTCTCAATTTGCCACCTCTAGCCAAACGTCGCCGAATGACCAGACTAAAATTTTTATTTCAGCTCTCAAGAAATTCCTTCAATATCAATAGCTCCAATTACTTGTTCCCAAAACAACTTACACATCTGAGAGCAAGCAATGAATACTCTTATCAAACCCCGAACCCACGCAATAATGTGTACGCTAATTCTTACTTTCCGAGGACCATAGCAGAATGGAATGATTTACCAGCATCTCTCTTACAGTCCAGTACATTAACAACGTTCGAAAAAGCTATCTCCATTTCACACTAAAGATTGTTTGTAGTTGTGGTTGTTTTTTTTTAATGTCACATGCCTAACCACTTTGTGATTACATCTCGCCTACGATGAAGGCCGGGAATGTAGAAAAACTTTTCCTTTTTCCTTTTCGGTGTGAAATAACTGTACGTTTTTAAAGTGAATGCTTATTAGCGCTACTTCTGTAAAAGAAGAGAAAAAAGGAAAGGGAAAACATTACGCAGCAAGAAATATAATTGTGTAGATGGCAATGACTTCGTATTTTTGTATTTCTGTATAATGAAAAGGAAACCTCTTACGCCGCACGGCCAACAGTATTTGCCAATAAAAAAAATATGCACCAGTTGAAAGACGCAAATCTATATCGTGCATTGGTCGAGTTGTTTCAAGTACGATAGCCTTTCTGAAACATACACTATGCAACCATAGTCTAAAACGCAACGTACTACAGAGCGATAAATCAGCAGAAAGCATACCTGATCAGAACCTCAGTGTTTGCGTGAAAGGACTTTCAGTACGTTGAAAGACTGCGATGCTTTCTTCTCCAGCGCGTTTATATGAGGCAGGAAAATAAGCCTTTTGTCAAAATTTGTACTACTACTACTAATAATAATATTCTTTATTATTCCATCGGGATGATGGAGGAGGTTGTGGGTAAAAGCTGCTCGTAAACGATAGCTTGACAAAGGCCCAAAGCCTCCCTCCACAGGGCAACAACAGCAAAGCAAGGACACTCAAAAATATACATATAGTCTCTTCGCTATTTAATAATAATAATAATAATTGGTTTTTGAGGGAAAGGAAATGGCGCAGTATCTGTCTCAGAGCCTAAAATAAGGGGATCTAAAATGAAATAGAAACATAGAAAATAGAAAAACAATCAACACAATAAATACAAAGGGTACAAAGGAGTACAATAAACACAGGATTAAATATAGACATTATAGGAATACAGGTGCAGTTTTTAAGAATGAATGCAGTTAAGCTGTCGTAATTCGTGTTTAGATATTTTATGCAGGTCAGTAAAAGGTAACTCGGTTTCGTTTAGCTGTCTCTAGGCCGTGTTGGAGCGAAAAAGTACGGCCACTATTTTCTGCAGAGAGAACTGGAAACCATTCTTTTCTGTCCATGATGTCAGTTTATTTATTGTTAACTGTATTTGCCTTTCTCAAGCAGATATGTTGCAGCATGTGCATGCTATCTGAAGATCGTCAGCACACCCAGAATACATAATCGACCTAGGGACTATTTTCCTAATAGGCTCATTTTTACTATGAAGAGTGTTGTACTTAAAATATATCGTTGAGGTACTCTATTTGCCTGAATAAAATTCTTTGAAATGGTTTAACCAAGGCGTACATGAAACTGCTGGGAGATGTTGGTTCTTTCCGGGTTTAAGAAACGGTACAATGTTTCTTCTTTTTGCAGGATGCGGGTATTTTTCCTGATACCCAAATTTTGTTGAAGAATCCTAGAAGTGATTCTACGGCAGACTGGGAAAGATGGGCCAGCATTTCACAGTAAATTTGGTCTGGCCCTGGAGCGGTTTTTTTGCGGGTAGATAGTATTCTACTGACTTCCTGGAGCGTAATCAATCTATTCTATTGTTCATTAGCACCTCCACTTGTTGGGAGTCATTGTTTTTCGGCTATGTTTTTGTATTTTAGAAATCATTGAGTGTAACGTGACGAACTGGAAACGACAGCGAAGTGCTGCCCTAATATATCAGCTTGTTCTCTTATATTTTTCTGTGTGCAAAATGTTTTTAAAAGGGGGATTGTGTACGGAGAGAAGTTGCTATTTAATTTTCTAAGCTGCTTCCACATTTTTAAACTTGATTTTACCGTTTATGGATGAGGCATAGCTCTGCCATGAGGCTTTCTCGGCACTACGATGTACGTACCGAGCTTCGCCTCTGGCCTTTTTAAAATTTACGAGGTTCTCTTGTGTGTGGTATCTGCAAAAAATACCCCAAGGTCTACTTTGTCGTTTTTTTCCATCCCATCAGAATTGTGTCTGCCACAGTTTGTGATTTTGTCGTGTCATTCCAGAAGACTTAGGATTAGCTAAGTATGTGGCCGCTATAATACAACTTGTGAACGTTTAATTTTTCTCATCAGTGTCAATGTTTTCTAAAGCTATTTTTTCTAAACTGCCTTTTGCCCTAAATGAAGCTTCCAACGTGGCGGGTTTTGTTTTGATGGTTTCCGGTACAGATGTTAGACTGATTATTACGGGGAGGTGATCGCTGCCATATGGGTTGACGATGAGATCCCATTTAGAATCGTTAAAAATAAACGGTGAACTAAAAGATATTTCCAAACAGCTATTTTTACGTGTGATTGGGGAGCAGCATGTAGTTTTACCAGAGTTCAACAAAGAAATATTGCTGCTCAGAATGAAATCCTCTATAATTTGACCTCTAGTATCTGTTTTTTCACTTCCCCAAAAACAGGAAGGTCCGTTAAAATCCCCAGTTCCCAGATGAGGCTTAGGTAGTTGTGCTAAAGGCTTTCTAACTGTATGTGGGTAACTACAGGAGCGGTTCTAGATATAAAGAGCATACTGTAAGAGTTTTATGCATAAGAAGAGGGGCTGCTACAGCCTCTAATTTAGTTGTAGATTTTACTTCACAGGCTACTATACCATTCTGCACGATTTTCTTTATTTTCTTAATTATTTATAAACACTGCGATCTAGTACAGGTGGGAACGAACAAACAAAATACAAGCATATAAACACACTCAAATTCTTAACATTTGCAGGCACTTTTCAAACATCAGTAAAGAGTCATGATTAAAAGTCTCGCTATTAAGTTTTTTCCATTCAGTTCCATTTCTCGAAAAAAAAAAGAATATTTAAAGCAGTTATTACGCGCTTTCGAAGGGGTTATTGTTACTGCATTCCTTTGTCCAGTGTAAGCAAAATAATTACAAGTATTAACTTTATACTGACCTTTATTAACTTTCACATAACATAACATAACTGTCACATAAATGAAAAAATGTAGGTGCCAGATATGGCATTCAAGTGCTGTTCTCAGCCCCGAAAAAACATGGTAAAATATGTGCCATTGTAGATAGGGAAACAAAGGCGAAAAAACTGAAAACAAACTGGAGTAGAGCCTGTAAGATAAACCACCAAAGAAGTTCACGCCATATGCTGAAAGGGTAGTCTATAACATTGACTTTTCTTGTAGCTAGAAATACATCGGACAAACGGGAAATTGTGTGAACACCCGTCTACGTCAGCATAATACCTCGTTAAAAGGCCCCCATCGTCCAACCTTGCGTTACATTTCAGAGATTGCCCCCTGAATAATATCGCAGATTACCCGATAAGAAAATGTGCACTCCTCTTTTCCATGAGACGAAAGTTATTTGCAGGCATAGGGAAAAATTAACAAGGGAACTGTAGAGGCATATCACATCCACGTTAGTGGTGAAACGTGTAGGCACAGCTTCGGTACTTCTGCAT
Source organism: Amblyomma americanum (assembly GCF_052857255.1). Classification (NCBI taxonomy): domain Eukaryota; kingdom Metazoa; phylum Arthropoda; class Arachnida; order Ixodida; family Ixodidae; genus Amblyomma; species Amblyomma americanum. The sequence goes on from NC_135500.1 coordinate 13,450,312, forward strand.
GATTGTGAGATTTAGTATCTCGACTCCCATGATTAGATGTGTTTTCGGAGAAGCATGTTTCTGGTTGTTTTTTGGAGTGTATTATAATCTCAGCTTTTTCCAATAAACCTCAGTTGTTAGTCAGCGCTTGTCCCTCTTATTTCTTCGTACGTGTCCGTGGTCGCTGCGCTGTTTTTTTTTTACTACGTCCGTGTACGTGCACAGGCACAGCATTCCAGAATTTTGACTTTCGTTAATGCAGGCTTATGATCACCGACATGCAGTTTTTATGTTGCTCTGATTTTCTCTAACTAAGCAACAAACTTCCTCATTGCCAAAATGTCCAATTACTTTTAAAATCTTTGTGGATAAGCACCCGCCTGTTTACGTCTGATTACAGTTTCCACTCCAGTTTAGAAAGTGGCTACTAATCACAGACGCCCAATTTCATTTTCTGGCGTTTTCTCTGTTTCCCTACATTGTATTACCTTTTCCTGGTATCTGTCGGGCATCGACCGATAGTGGAAAACTACCCGTCCGGTCATGTCGCGCACGGCCCGAGACAAAGTTTCGCCTACCGGTCATTTGTCGCGCATGGCCCGAGACAAAGTTTTGCCTACTATTTCTATAGGTGTGGGTAAGGTGTAGGTCAATTCGCGCGGCATCTGGTTGCATACCTTGTATGCTGAGAATTGGCTGCTTGGCTGTTCTCTCGAGGGAAGGCAGCACCATACAGCTGGAAAAATATTTTCTGATCACGTGTTTTGAAGCTCTGAATTGGCGCCAGAAACTCGCGGCATGAGTTCCGTTCCGGCAGGCGTGTATTGGTGAAAGCTGTCTAATGGCTTGAAGGCCGCAGCAGCGAGGATTGCGCTGTCTGCAGTGACAGAACGACAAAAGGAGGGACAAGAGAGACTGTATTCGTTTGCAAGACGTGCGACAGGAAGCCTGGCCTCCACCCAGGAGAGTGCTTCGGAAGGATCCACACTCCAAAGAGGTTCCGCTGTAGCCCTAGCGCAACTGAAAAAAAAAAGCTTTCAGTAAATATTCACGACCAAATCATGTCGGGGCACTCCGTTCTATTGTGAGGGGCTGGAAGGCCCAAAAGAATGCTGGCCGGTGCAGTAGTCAGCGGGAAAACTGCACCTGACCGGAAAGGGTTAAACCTCCATAAGTGGCCTGCCTGCGAGTGCCTTGACGGCGGCAAGCCTTCCAACTTTGAAGGCTTCCATGATGCAGCCGTTTTAAAGAAAGCCGCTCCATCGGCCTGTGCCGTTTGTGGCAGCGCCTTAGGAAATTGTTCTGGCACTGAGATTCGGTCAGCAGACATTTCTGCAGCTGTCAGCCTCTTCTTTATCCTTTCTGCCCTCACCTTTCGTCAGCATACTCTTGGATTTCATAGCTACATTGTGCTGACTGCTGCACCGACTGACTTGTTCGTACAAAGGTATCCGTCATCAATATCATACATCAGCAAACAGCAGCCTTTGGTAAGCCAAAGGATAAGTAAATATTGAATTCATGCGAAAACGGGTTCGTGAAAGTATGTTTTTTTTGGATTTGGGCGCACTCAGCATTAAATCGTGTACATATTGTTCTTTTCGAGTATTTTTGTAATGTTTCTAATATTTCCACAAAACAAGCTTACGTTTATTTGTATTTTTTCCTGGAATTAGAAAATTTTGGAAATTTACATCTCTACTGCATCTCATTTCAAACACGAACGGTAAATACATTTGGGACTTTTTCTTGCAGGCGGACATCTCTCCCTCTCCTTTTGCACTGCCTTTCTAGCGAGCGGCCATAACACTACGTACCGTGCATAATCCTGTCGTCTCGTTGCAGAAGCTTCCTTGCAAGCAAGCACTGCATGCCTGGCCTTCGATGTAGACGGCTTCCGTAAGGATGTTTCCTCTGCAGGAAAAGGTAATAGAAAAGAAAACAGCACGGATTAAGATTGCTTTTTTTATTTAGAATACAGTAGCCCTCACTTGAAGGCCATTACAGGAAAGGAATTTATTTATTTATTACTGTATACCAGTATTATTTATTACTGTATTACCGCATTACAGTGGCAGGGGGGGACAGACGGCAAGAAAACTCAAACACAGTCGGAAAAGCAGGAAATGCAGATAAAAAACAAATAGGCAAGCAACTGAATCAAATAAGCATAGAGGCAACACTTTTACAATCAATGAAAAAAAACAAGGGCTTAATTACAATGCATATTTTGCAAAGAGGAAAAAATACATCAGTGGAGGTAATGGTAGCAATATCATGTAGGAGTTTATTCGATCCGGAGATTGTTTGGGGGAAGAACGACATCTTGAAGAAGCTAGTTTTACGCCAGATCTCTAATTTTAAAGGCACGATCAAGACGCTATGAGACATAGTGGGAACGACGCAGATAATGCTCCCGGTTAATACCAGTTTTTTTGTGAAAGATACTGTGGATAATATTTAGTCTAAGAAGTTTCTTTCGCTGCTGGAGTGATTCCTATCCAAGGCTATTCTTTGCAGCGGAGACGCTAAAATGTCTGGGAAAGTGGCATAAACAAATCCCAGGGCCAAATTCTGGATCCTGTATATTTTGTGAATATCTACCTGCAGCCAAGGGTCCCAGACACAACAAGAATACTCAAGTACTGGTCTAATGTTAGTTTTATACAGTAGCTCTTTGGCATTAGGCAGTAAATTCGCATTTCTGCGAAGAAAACTGAGCACTCTGGAAGCCTTGCTTGTAGTGTAATCTATATGGCGACGCCAGGATAAATTTGCAGTAAACACTAAGATAGTTGAGGGTTCGACGGAAACTCGTCTGGCGAGGGAAATTCAGCATATCCTTTTAAACGAACACTCGCCAAAACTCATAAAGGAAAAAAATAACCGTAAGAGAATTGACGTTTCGGCACCACTACGGGTGCCTTGTTCACAATGGGATGAAAAACGAGACGGGCTGCTGCTTATGTAGGGAAAACGTTGCGTATCGTGCGGATGTATATCTCGGGTAGATTGCCCTGTGTCCTGTTAATCGCTTGGCTTGTCATTTGTATGTGAAGGGATTCCTTGAGCAGACGAGTAGATAATGATTTTTCTTTCTCAAGTCATCATCATCATCATCATCATCATAATCAGCCTTACTACACCCACTGCAGTGCAAAGGCCTCTCCCATGTCTCTCCAATTAACCCTATCCTTTGCCAGCTGCATCCACCCTTTGCCTGCAAACTTCTTAATCTCATCCGCCCACCTAACCTTCTGCCGCCCCCTGCTACGCTTACTTTCTCTTGGAACCCACTCCGTTACCCTTAAGGACCAGCGGTTATCTTGCCTTCGCATTACATGCCCTGCCCAAGCCCATTTCTTTCTCTTGATTTCGACTAGGATGTCATTAACCCATGTTTGTTCCCTCACCCACTCTGCCCGCTTCCGATCTCTTAACGTTACACCTATCATTTTTCTTTCCATGACTCGCTGCGTTGTCCTTAACCTAAGCTTAACTCTTTTCGTTAGCCTCCACGTTTCTGCCCCGTAGGTGAGTACCGGTAAGATTATGCTGTTGTACACTTTCCTCTTGAGGGAAATTGGTAAACTGCCACTCATGATCTGCGAGAATTTGCCATATGCGCTCCAGCCCATTCTTATCCTTCTAGTTATCTCCCTCTCATGATCTGGATCAGCTGTCACTACCTGCCCTAAGTAGACGTATTCCGGCACAATTTCTAGGCTCTCGCTGCCAATTGTGAACTGTTGTTCCCTTGCTAGGCTGTTGAACATTACCTTGGTTTTCTGCATGTTAATTTTTAGACCCAACGATCTGCTCTGCCTGTCTAACTCGTTGATCATGATTTGCAGTTCACCTCCTGAGTGACTCAGCAAGGCAATGTCATCAGCAAATAGCAGATTATTTAGGTATTCTCCATTTATTCTTATTCCCAACTGTTCCCAATTCAGGCTTCGAAATACCTCCTGCAAACATGCGGTGAACAGCATTGGCGAGATCGTGTCTCCTTGCCTGACGCCCTTCCTTATTGGAATTTTATTGCTGACTTTATGGAGGACTATAGTAGCTGTGCAGTTGCTATATATATCTTCCAGTATTTTGACATAAGGCTCTTCTACCCCCTGAGTACGCAATGCCTGTATGACTGCTGAGGTTTCCACTGAGTCGAATGCTTTCTCGTAATCAATGAAAGCTATATATAGAGGTTGGTTATATTCTGCGCATTTCTCTATCACCTGATTGATAGTGTGAATATGATCTATTGTGGAATATCCTTTACGAAAGCCTGCCTGATCATTTGGTTGATTAAAGTCTAACGTTGCCCTGACTCTATTAGCGATTACCTTAGTAAATACTTTGTAGGAAACGGATAGTAAGCTGATCGGCCTGTAATTTTTCAAGTCCTTGGCGTCTCCCTTCTTATGAATTAAGATAATGTTTGCATTCTTCCAAGCTTCTGGTACAGTTGAGGTCATAAGGCATTGCGTATACAGGGTGGCTAGTTTTTCTAGCACGATGACCCCTCCATCCTTCAACAGATCTGCTGTTACCTGATCCTCCCCAGCTGCTTTCCCCCTTTTCATTGCTTCTAAGGCTTTCTTTACTTCATCTTTCGTTACTGGTGGGATGACGCATTGCTGTGCACTGCTGTCTTTCTCATTAGCGCTCTGATTACATTGACTACTGTACAGGTCTGTGTAGAACTCTTCGGCTACGTTAACTATCTTATCCATATTGCTAATGACATTGCCCTGCTTGTCTCTTAATGCATACATCTGGTTCTTACCTATGCCTGGTTTCCTCTTCACTGTTTTTAGGCTACCTCCGTTCTTTATAGCATGCTCGATTCTCTCCATATTAAACTTCCTTATGTCGGCTACCTTGCGCTTATTTATTAACTTTGATAGCTCCGTTAGTTCTATTCTATCGGTAGTGTTAGATGCCTTCATGTTTTGACGCTTCTTAATCAGATCTTTCGTCACCTGAGATAGCTTCCCGGTATCTTTTCGAACTGTCCTACCGCCTACTTCTACTGCGCACTCCGTAATTATTGATGTCAGGTTATCGTGCATTGAATGAACATCAATATCATCTTCCTCAGTTAAAGCCGAATATCTGTTTTGCAGCGCTATCCTAAACTCCTGTGCTTTCCCTCTTATGGCTAACTCGTTAATGGTCTTCTTCTTCGCTAGCTTCTTCCGTTCCCTCTTCAAGTCTAAGCTAATTCTAGACCTTACCATTCTATGGTCGCTGCAACGCACCCTTCCGAGGACGGCCACATCCTGAATGATGCCAGGTTTAGCGCATAGTATGAAGTCGATTTCATTTTTAATCTCACCATTGGGGCTCTTCCAGGTCCACTTCCTGTTTTCTCGTTTGCGGAAGAAGGTATTCATGATCCGTAAATTATTTCTATCCGCGAATTCGACTAATAGCTCTCCCCTGCTATTTCTAGAGCCTATCCCATAGTCACCTACCGCGTGGTCGTCTGCCTGCTTCTTGCCCACCTTCGCATTGAAGTCGCCCATCAGTACAGTGTACTGCGATTTTGCTTTATTCATTGCTGATTCTACGTCCTCATAGAAGCTTTCAACGGTCTGGTCATCATGGCTGGATGTGGGTGCGTAGGCCTGCACCATTTTCAGCTTGTACCTCCTATTCAGCCTAATTACTATAGCTGCTACCCTCTCGTTAATACTGTAGAACTCCTCTACGTTGCCAGCTATATCCATATTAATGAGGAAACCCACACCTAGTTCTCGTCTATCCTCTAACCCGCGATAGCACAGTATGTGTCCGCCCTTTCTCAAGTATGCGCGTGGAATCCCAGTCAAACAAGTGGCCCGTGTTTTGCTGGTGTTCGGCGAGAGCGTTAGAAGTCACTTTTTTGTTTTTGACGTCACGCTGGTGTTCTTTGAATCGTCTCCTGAAGTCCCCTGTTTCGCCTATATAGGCTGCACCGCATTCTTTGCAAGGAATTTTGTAAACTACCCCAGGGTAGCTGGTCTTTTCAAGCGGGTCCTTTGCTCGTACCAAATGGTTTCTGAGCTTGCTGGATGGGACATGGGCAACTTGGATGTCGTAGTCAGCCAGTATCCGGCATAACGTCTCGCTGACACCAGGGGCATATGGGATGGCTGCACGTTTTTTCTTATTGGCTGCTTTTGCTTCGGCTTGAGGGGCCGCAGCGTGTCGTTCTTGTGATTGTAGCACTTGACGCGGGTATCCGTTCTTTGAAAGCTTTCTTGTGCGGCGGACTTCACGAGTTCTTTTGCATGGGCTTGAACAAAGCTTGAAGGCACGATTGTAAAGCGCCGCGGCAACGGAGCGTTTCTGCCCTATTGGGTGCGCAGAATAAAAATTCAGGTACTTCCCTGTGTGTGTAGGCTTCCTGTACACGCTCGTCGTGATGCCGTTTGTTGTTCGCTCGATGAGGACGTCGAGGAAAGGGAGGCGCCCATTGCTCTCGTCTTCCATCGTGAACTGAACGCTCTCTTGAAATGAGTTCAGGTGCCGTAGAAATTTTTCCGCATCCTGTCGTCGGATGATGCAGAAACAGTCGTCGACGTACCGCAGGAAAAACCTAGGTGGCGGGTCGAACGACGCAGCGGCGCGCGACTCTCTATCGTTTCTAGGGCCAGGTTGGAGCAGACTACGGACATGGAGGCTCCCATTGCTGTGTCGAAGATCTGCTTGTACATCGTCTTGTTGAACACAAAGTATGTGTTTGACAAGCAGAATTTTAGGAGCCGGCACAAGTCGTCTGTCTCTACGGGCGTACGTTCTGGCAGAGACAAGTCGTTCTTCAGGGCATTCCTGCAACACTCGACTGCGAAGTCCACCGGCACGCAAGTAAACATGGACCTCACGTCGAATGACACCATAATGTGATCATCGCCAAAAGTCGCAGTCTTCAGTTTGTCAATGAAATGTGCCGAGTCTTTGACGTGCGTAGGCGTGTTTCCTGCCAAAGGCGCCAGTACCCGGTGGAGGTATCTCGACAACTTGTTCAGAGGTGACCGTGTGAAGTCAACAATCGGGCGAAGTGGTACCTCCTTCTTGTGTATCTTGGGCACCCCGTATATAGCTGGCGCCGAGCCGTTGTGACAAAGTAGGCGATTGTAAACATAGCCTTTGTCGGGGGGGACGAACTTGAAAACATCAGTAAGAAATTTTTGCAGCTCGGACTCGATTTTCTTTGCAGGGTCTCGCGCCAGCTTGGCGTACGTCGTTGTGTCCTCCAGAAGGGCGTACATTTTTCGCACATAGTCTGTGCGGTCTAAAACGACAGTGGCGTTATCCTTGTCAGCAGGAAAGATGACGATGTCTTTGTTCTTCTGCAGCCTGGTCAATGCTGTTTGCTCTGCGGGTGTGATAGTGCGAGTCTTGCTTTTAGCAAGCTTAGAAAGAGCTCCAATGGCCCTTGAGCGTGTTTCGCTTTGTAAGCTGGGGGCGACCTTGCGTATAGCCTCTTCAACAGCGCAGGTCATGTTAACAGCATTTGGAGGAGCGGCAGTATTGAAGTTGAGGCCTCGGAGAAGTAGGCTGCGTTCATGCGGATCAAGCGTGTGCGAAGACAGGTTGCATATACTCGCTGTCACCCCGGCCTCAGGCAGACTGGCCAACAGCTGCTTGAACTTTGCATTTTGTGCCATATATTTCAATTCTTGATTCTTGGCGCCCTCGGTGTTGGCATGCAGAACATCAAAGAAGTCCGCGGGAATGAGCTTTTCCAGGAACTGTTGGACGCAATAAATGTCATTCTCCAGGCGTTTGATTGTGCATTTTGTCTCGAGGATCCTTGCCTGCAGTAGTCGCTTTTCAGCTTGAGCAATGGTTTGTCTTCCAGTTGGCGTACGCACGAGGATCGGTAGCCGCAGAGACTTGGGGATCAATCTATGTGATTTGCAACGAACATTGAACTGGAGGTGGCTTTGAAACGAAGTCAGCCTTGTCTTGAGGTTGACGAATTGTCGAATCTTGGTAACAGCAGGCGGCCCATGTTTCTCGCGAAGAGCAACATAGTTGAGGGTTCGACGGAAACCCATCTGGTGAGGGAAATTCAGCATATCCTTTCGGCACAGCAATGGGAGCCTCCATTTCCGTAGTCTGTTCCAACGTGGCCCTAGAAACGATAGAGAGTCGTGCGCTTGCGTCGTTCGACCCACCACCTAGGTTTTTCCTGCGGTACGTCGACTTTTTCTGCATCATCCGACGACAGGATGCGGAAAAATTTCTACGGCACCTGAACTCATTCCAAGAGAGCGTTCAGTTCACGAGGATCCTTGCCTGCAGTAGTCGCTTTTCAGCTTGAGCAATGGTTTGTCTTCCAGTTGGCGTACGCACGAGGATCGGTAGCCGCAGAGACTTGGGGATCAATCCATGTGATTTGCAACGAACATTGAACTGGAGGTGGCTTTGAAACGAAGTCAGCCTTGTCTTGAGGTTGACGAATTGTCGAATCTTGGTAACAGCAGGCGGCCCATGTTTCTCGCGAAGAGCAACATAGTTGAGGGTTCGACGGAAACCCGCCTGGTGAGGGAAATTCAGCATATCCTTTCGGCACAGCAATGGGAGCCTCCATTTCCGTAGTCTGTTCCAACGTGGCCCTAGAAACGATAGAGAGTCGTGCGCTTGCGTCGTTCGACCCACCACCTAGGTTTTTCCTGCGGTACGTCGACTTTTTCTGCATCATCCGACGACAGGATGCGGAAAAATTTCTACGGCACCTGAACTCATTTCAAGAGAGCGTTCAGTTCACGATGGAAGAAGAGAGCAATGGGCGCCTCCCTTTCCTCGACGTCCTCATCGAACGAACAGCAAACGGCATTACGACGAGCGTGTACAGGAAGCCTAACCACACAGGGAAGTACCTGAATTTTTATTCTGCGCACCCAATAGGGCAGAAACGCTCCGTTGCCGCGGCGCTTTACAATCGTGCCTTCAAGCTTTGTTCAAGCCCATGCAAAAGAACTCGTGAAGTCCGCCGCACAAGAAAGCTTTCAAAGAACGGATACCCGCGTCAAGTGCTACAATCACAAGAACGACACGCTGCGGCCCCTCAAGCCGAAGCAAAAGCATCCAATAAGAAAAAACGTGCAGCCATCCCATATGCCCCTGGTGTCAGCGAGACGTTATGCCGGATACTGGCTGACTACGACATCCAAGTTGCCCATGTCCCATCCAGCAAGCTCAGAAACCATTTGGTACGAGCAAAGGACCCGCTTGAAAAGACCAGCTACCCTGGGGTAGTTTACAAAATTCCTTGCAAAGAATGCGGTGCAGCCTATATAGGCGAAACAGTGGACTTCAGGAGACGATTCAAAGAACACCAGCGTGACGTCAAAAACAAAAAAAGTGACTTCTAACGCTCTCGCCGAACACCAGCAAAACACGGGCCACTTGATTGACTGGGATTCCACGCGCATACTTGAGAAAGAAAAATCATTATCTACTCGTCTGCTCAAGAAATCCCTTCACATACAAATGACAAGCCAAGCGATTAACAGGACACAGGGCAATCTACCCGAGATATACATCCGCACGATACGCAACGTTTTCCCTACATAAGCAGCAGCCCGTCTCGTTTTTCATCCCATTGTGAACAAGGCACCCGTAGTGGTGCCGAAACGTCAATTCTCGTACGGTTATTTTTTTCCTTTATTACTTTGGTGAGTGTTCGTTTAAAAGGATATGCCAAACACTAAGATATTTGTGTTTGAAAACTTTTGACAATGTTTCCGCGTTAACACTGTATGAAAAGCCATGAGAATGTTTTTCCTAGTAAAAAACATGTACACAGATCTTTTCACGTTAATATCCATGCACCAAGTATTGCACCAGTTAGTAATCAAGGACAAATTATTCTGCAGGGCACTGCAATCGTCGGAAGCGTGAATGTCGTGTGCGGCTGGCTTGGGTTCGCTCCGAGCCCCAAGTAAAGACGTATGGAACGCCGCCAGTGTGTGGACAAGAGTGTGTGCGTTGTGATTTCATTTCCTTTTTTTTGACTCCACACGAACTAACGAGTCAAGCGGAAGTCGTCGGAGGAGATGCGGGGTGCGCAGAAGACCCAGCTTGGCAGGGCCCCATTATTCACAGCCCCGCTCCAGAAGCAGCGATGAAGACCGTGATGCCTTTTCGTCCCTAACGAGGCGCCGCTGCCCAAGGCCATGTCCCGGGCGGCGGTCGTGATCAGGATGTGGCCAGAAGGCAAGTTTGGAGACGCGTTCCCACGCTCACTGTGACCGCTTATCAGCTCCATGGGAAGATCATGGCCAGGCGCCTACTGTGCATGCGGAGGCGTCAAGAGGAATTGGGGAGCGGTGGCGCCTTAAATGGCCCCTCGGGGACGGCCTTGCACAGACTGTGTTGTCCTCGCATGCTCTTTGATGGAATAAACATGCCCTCCCGTGGAAAACGAGGAGGTAGTGGGCCCCCGAGGGAGGGTGGAGTTATCCGAGAGGGGATTTACTTTTAGTATGTGTGATGATGACCTGTCCCCTCTCCCCAATAATTGATTGGGCGTGTTGTACTGTCTCCTTTTAAAGGTGTTTTTCTTTCCCGTGTTTTATTAGTTTTTTCGTTTCCCCGGTCCTTGGTTGGATGAGTACTAGTGTTTCGACCTAGTTGGTTGGTGTACCCACTGAGGGCGGGGACTTAGGGATTAATAGAAGACGTTTTGGTGGGACCGGGGGTGGATTTCGTCTGGTCACTCTGCGGATCAATCAGTATCTATAGGTACATAGTATGTACACAGACGCATTTGAGAGGGAATACCTCAACATATATCATTAATATAGATTAAGAAGAGGAGTGGCCCCAGAACCCTGAGGTACACCAGACGATACGTCTGCCCGATCAGACTGCGCTCCATTTAACACGCATTTGACGTCTGAGATGTAAATATTCTCTAATGCAGGCAATAACTGATGAATTTATGTTGTACCGGGATAGTTTTTCAAGCAGTAAAGAATGTGGGACTAAATCAAAGGCCTTCCTGAAATGTAAATATAAACAGGCAATAGTGAATCCGTCGTCCAAGGCACCAGCCAGATCATATGCAAATTCGTTCAGTTGCGTGACAAACGGAAATCGGGTGCGGAAACCGTGTTGCTGGGGAAAAACCGTTGAAATGTTTCATTATGTTTGTAAAGAAGATTACATTGAAGCACCTTGCAGCTAATCCCGGCCGCGGCGGCCGAATTTCGATGGAGGTGAAATTCTAGAGGCCCGCGTGCTGTGCGATGTCAGTGCACGTTAAAGAACCCCAGGTGGTCGAAATTTCCGGAGCCCTTCACTACGGCGTCCCTCATAGCGTGAGTCGCTTTAGGACGTTACACCCCATAAACCATAAACCTTGCAGCTAATACTCGTTAGCGAGATCGGACGGTAATTGGAAACGATACTGCGGGGCCCCGACTTGTGCAGTCGCACAATGTGAACAAATTTCCAGTCATCTGGCAAAGCACTTTCTTGAAGCGATTTTGTGAAAATAACGAGCAATTATATGGATAATGGGCCCGCGCACGAAGAAAGTAATGCCGATGGTAAGCCGTCTGGCCCCGTTGCTTTTGAAGCAATCCATTTTTCTAACAATATTTGAAATTCGCGCAAATAAAAAACGATGTCTTCCATGTGTTCTGCGCCCACATCGGTTGTCTGCGCATTATAATCATGGCTGCTAAGGCGACCAGCAAAAACGGAGCTAAAGTGCTCGCTCAAAAGTTTTGCTTTTACAAGGCCGATATAGATCAAATTGCTGTCATCTTCGAGCGGCTGAATTGATGCTGCATCTTTGCCGTTCAATTTGATAAGTTGTGAGAGTTGTTTTGGGCGCCTCTGCATCCTTGGAGGAAAGGACTCGAAGAAGTAATCTTTTTTCTATTTTCAGGAGAAGTTTCATGTCCTTAGTTGCTTTGTTCAGTTTCTGGTTCAAGCGGGTCGAAGGCGATTTCTTATGTGCAACTTAAGTAGTCGCCCTTTTTCTGGCGATCCTGCGTACCTCCCGATTACATCAAGGCTTAGATGTACTATGTCGAGGCGTCATTATCCATGATGGCACATATTGATCGCCCAACTCGAGAAGTTTATTTTTGAATATGTTCCGCAACGTCTGCACACTTTCGATTTCCGCTAAAGTTTCGAAGACATCGTAATATTCATGTAAGGAAAGCGCTATATCGTTTGTACGGGCTTTTTGATAGCTGTAAATGCGTCGCCGAGCACAATTAGCAATATTTGCGTGGTGCAAATTTATCTCACAGAAAAAAAACATCATGGTCACTAATACCTGGGAGTACTACAGGAGTTATCGTCGCCAGGGAAGCGTTCGTGAATATCAGATGCAAAATATTAGCTCCACGCGTAGGCTGATGGACCACCTGAGTCAGAGCATAAGAGCAGCAAATTACAATGATTGCGTTGGTTGACGCAGTCTGTGCTCTCGAAGTAGGCCCTTGATCCCCCCAGCTAGCATCTGGAAGATTGAAGTTACCTGCTATTAACATGTAGTCATATAAATCTTAGAGCATCGGTTGATTTTAATTTGATTTGTTGTATCTACCACGCAGAAGTAAATTAGGCAATCGACAGCAAAAATTTTAATTTTTACTGGTGGTTCTAAAACACAAGGAATACCATTTATATAAATCAAAAACAATAACGGCCCAAACACAGATCCTTGTGAAACTCCAGACAAAACTTCGTGTGAACTAGACATGCAGTTGTCAATACGGACGGTTTGTACACGACCACTCAAGTAGGCGGCAGTCCAGTTAGCCATGTTTGAAGACTGTTTTTTTGAAGCTTGAAGTTCATTCATTGCTTTGTTAGACAGGTAACAAACGCGCAGTAAAGCAGGAGCTAAAGACGTAGCCTGACAGGGGCTCCCGCTCTATTGAGCAGTAACGGCAGCCAAGGTGCAATTTCAAACAAAGCTTGCAAGCATATACCATACATTTTTACAGACAGCGAACGTTGAAAATGAACAGAAATTAAAACTAGAAAAAACACCAACAAGCATATAAAATACATCAAATATACGTAGCACACGCTTAAACAGAAAGATAAATTATTGTACTTTAGCAAAGCAACATAAGTAGAAATTGTAAAGTTCAGTATTTATTATTTCAATCTCTAGCAAAAATCTTCTTAGTGACTACTTTGAAATGCGTGCCCTGAAACCAATCTTGTTTCCTAGGTTATTTAAATATAGGGGGACTTGGTAGTTTAAGTGTTGCGTGCCATAGTTTGTACGTATGTGTGCTGTTCTAAGCGTTTCTTTTCGTAAGCAGTATCGACTTGGTGTCTTAGGCTAGACATTATCATATAGCTTATTTTTTATGAATTGTGCAAGCTTGTAATAGAATATTCGACTAGGTTTAAGGATTTAAAGTTTTAAGAAGAGGGGTTTAGTTGCGAAATCTTGAGGTCTACCTCTGTATCTTTCAGACATTCTTAATATTTTTTTCTGTAATATGGTTCACCGGGTATAACTTTTTTTACTTGTAGTACCCCATACTATGTTGCCATATGATAGTCGGGAATAAAATAAAGTGTAGTACAATGTCTGAAGCAATACTGGCATTCCTAAGTTTAAAAGAAAATTGACTATGTGGAACCTTATCCAATGTCTTGTCAAAATCTATGCAGATGACGTCAGTTTGTTCTCATGTTATTCAAAGCTATAAAAAAAATCATGAAGTTTCGATGAGCTTTGAAACTGTGGGCAAACCACTTTGGAATCTATACTGTAATGAATAAAAGAAGTCCGCATCGAGGAAATGAATGATAAGCTTTGCTACTGCATGTTCCATAACCTTGCAAATCAGAGAAGTGAGCGATATCAGGCGATAGTTGCTAACTTTATTTCGACTGCCGGATCTAAGATTAGAAATCACAACAGCCTGCGCCAGCCTTGAGGCAGTGAACAGGTTTCCAAGCACTTTCGAAAAAACTATTGGTAGATGAATCGATACTCATTCAGCATATCGCCGCAAAAATTTACTAGGGATCCTATCTGGTCCACTTGTTTTTTTTCGTTTCAAGCTCAAGCAAATGCTGGATTATGCGCGCTTAAGTGATTTCTAGAGGGTCCATAGCACAAGCGCGCAAATCATTGTGCTCAATCATTCTGTGTTGTGTTGTGTTGGTTTTTATGGCACATAGGCAGCCAAGGCGATCATACGCCAAGCTCAAGGTATAGACTAAGTTTCCTGTCGAATGTTTATAAATGTGAAATATTACCGATGGTGTAGATGGCCTAAAAGAATGTATTGTCTAGTAATCACAGAGGTGAAGAAATTTGGAAATGGCTAATGGTAAAAGCCTTAAAGAACGTCAGGTAGCCTCAACAGCTATCCTTGGCTGGGCAAGGATCTGGAGGCCCCCAACCAACCAAATAAAAACCTCAGACTTCTTCTCAGGAATGAGAAAGTGGCTGAGGTGTATCATGTAATAAACCGAGCCAGTTAGTAAAAATTTAGTTTTTCAAGTACGCCTGCTTCTTTTAAATGGCTAAAAACAGAAGCTATGTCAACAATGGCATTATCATCTGTAGCAGTGTTGGGTGAAAAGGAATGCATTCATTATAAAATTGAGCAAAGTACTTTTCTACATTTTTCCAGTTTCACACAAAAGAATGAAATGTGGTTAACCGTAAGTTCATCTCCGCAATCTTTGCAAATAAGTTTGCTTGTTTTTTTAGCCTAAGTTGCGTGTGGCCTATTCGAAGACGGCATAAGATCTTTTCCTTGAAACGTTCCTGGTGCACACACGACTTAAATTCATCTGAAACCGGTTAAACTTTAATGTCACAAGCCGACGGCCGTTTTTTCTTTAGTTTCCTTTGTACTAATTTCATGCAATCATTAAAGCGTATATTTACTTTTTTAATGCCTTGCCACGAGCTTTAGCAGAACAAAAATCTTCTCTCTCGTTGCCTTTCATTCCGACATGACTCGGGACCCAGCTGAGTTTAACGGTTTGTCCTCGAGCTGTGGCTGTTAATTTCTGTGTATGATGTCACGAGTGATTGCGTTTCCGGAGTGGAGAGCTGTATGTACACTTACGGAGTCTGTGTAAATAATACTGTTTGTGAGGTTCTCGTTTACTATTTTTCCTATGTCCACGCAGACTTCATAACTTCCTGCAGTGAAGATGGATGCCCACTGCGGAAGTCGTACTGTTTTTTCCCAATTCCCTCGCACCACAGCGCTTCCTACGTAATGATCTGTTTTTTAACCATCAGTGTAATAGTCCGTAAGAATACTGTATTTTTCTCCTAGGGCGAAGAATTCTTGTAGTATATGTTGTTGTGGAGGTACAGAACTGTGTAAGAGGGAAATCACAGATTACAGGAAAATTGTACCAGGGAGGAAGTGAACCTCGTCTTCGAGCAGTGCCAGGTAATGTATCTAGAACGCCGAGGTTTTGGCACATCTCTTCAAAACGCAGGAGGAGTGGCCTTATATAGTAGAAGCGACATTTGAGCTAGTTGGTATAGCATCGTGGGAAAAAAATATAAAGCGCACTCAGGGAAACGGACAAGGATGACAACAGAAGCGCTTACTCGCAACCGGGTGTTCATTCAAGAAACGCACAAAAAGAGAGAAAAACCACAAACAAAACAAAAGCCTTCATGCAGGCGCGTCAAGATAAAAAAAACTCCCTTTCATATGGAACCACCATGGGGTCGGCAACACAATTGCGCTCATTTGGGTTTCCATAGGACATGTCTCTAGCATCTAACAAAGTGCTCAAAAAAGTTAAAGATTTCAATAGGCCACTTCCAACGGGTTCAGAGGAGGATAAAAAGAAAAAAAAATGTGGCAGTTATTCGTTATTTTCATCAGTTTTCTCTCGACGGAACGTTCAGGTGGCAATACACCAGGCATGTGCAATTAAAATCTGCAATTTGACTAACACCGAACATGTTTATCCGTTACGTCGCCAATCACTGCGTCCATAATGATGCTAGACGAACGGCAACCGATAATTTCGCGCCGCGAGGCCTTGGAAGTATGTAACTAAAGAGCCCGTTCTTGTTCTTAATTCCTGCCGTGCTTTTCGTCAACTGGACAGATGCGGCCAACTACCGAAGGCGGTGTGGCTGTGGCGTCCGTTTTGAACGCGCGAGAGACCTGTATTTCGACAGAACGTCCAGGCGGCAATACATCAGGCATGCGCAATTAAAATCAGCAATTTGACTAACACCGAACACCTTTATTCGTTACGTCGCCAATCACTGCGTCCATAACGATGCTTGCTGAACGGCGACAGATAATTGCCCGCGGCGAGGCCATGGAAGTATGCAACTAAAGAGCCCGTTCTTCTTCTCAATTCCTGCCGTGATTTTCGTCAACTGGACCGTTGCGGCCAACTACCAAAGACGGTGTGGCTGTGGCGTCAGGTTTGAACGGGCGCGAGACTTGTATTTCGAAGGAACGTCCAGGCGGCAATACATCAGGCATGGGCAATTAAAATCCGAAATTTGACTAACACCGAACATGTTTATCCGTTACGTCGCCAATCACTGCGTCCATAATGATGCTTGCTGAACGGCACCGATAATTGCCCGCGGGGAGGCTTTGGAAGTATGCAACTAAAGAGCCCGTTCTTGTTCTTAATTCCTGCCGTGCTTTTCGTCATCTGGACAGATGAGGCCAACTACCGAAGGCGGTGTGGCTGTGGCGTCCGGTTTGAACGGGCGAGAGACCTGTATTTCGACGGAACGTCCAGGTGGCAATACATCAGGCATGCGCAATTAAAATCTGCAATTTGACTAACACCGAACATCTTTATTCGTTACGTCGCCAATCACTGCGCCCATAATGATGCTTGCTGAACGGCGACAGATAATTGCCCGCGGCGAGGCCATGGAAGTATGCAACTAAAGAGCCCGTTCTTCTTCTCAATTCCTGCCGTGCTATTCGTCAACTGGACCGTTGCGACCAACTACCGAAGATGGTGTGGCTGTGGCGTCAGGTTTGAACGGGCGCGAGACCTGTATTTCGAAGGAACGTCCAGGCGGCAATACATCAGGCATGGGCAATTAAAATCCGAAATTTGACTAACACCGAACATGTTTATCCGTTACGTCGCCAATCACTGCGTCCATAATGATGCTTGCTGAACGGCACCGATAATTGCCCGCGGGGAGGCTTTGGAAGTATGCAACTAAAGAGCCCGTTCTTGTTCTTAATTCCTGCCGTGCTTTTCGTCATCTGGACCGTTGCGGCCAACTACCTAAGGCGGTGTGGCTGTGGCGTCCGGTTTGATCGGGCGAGAGACCTGTATTTCGACGGAACGTCCAGGCGGCAATACATCAGGCATGGGCAATTAAAATCTGCAATTTGACTAACACCGAACATCTTTATTCGTTACGTCGCCAATCACTGCGCCCATAATGATGCTTGCTGAACGGCGACAGATAATTGCCCGCGGCGAGGCCATGGAAGTATGCAACTAAAGAGCCCGTTCTTGTTCTTAATTCCTGCCGTGCTTTTCGTCAACTGGACCGTTGCGACCAACTACCGAAGATGGTGTGGCTGTGGCGTCAGGTTTGAACGGGCGCGAGACTTGTATTTCGAAGGAACGTCCAGGCGGCAATACATCAGGCATGCGCAATTAAAATCTGCAATTTGACTAACACCGAACATCTTTATTCGTTACGTCGCCAATCACTGCGCCCATAATGATGCTTGCTGAACGGCGACAGATAATTGCCCGCGGCGAGGCCATGGAAGTATGCAACTAAAGAGCCCGTTCTTCTTCTCAATTCCTGCCGTGCTTTTCGTCAACTGGACCGTTGCGACCAACTACCGAAGATGGTGTGGCTGTGGCGTCAGGTTTGAACGGGCGCGAGACTTGTATTTCGAAGGAACGTCCAGGCGGCAATACATCAGGCATGCGCAATTAAAATCTGCAATTTGACTAACACCGAACATGTTTATCCGTTACGTCGCCAATCACTGCATCCATAATGATGCTTGCTGAACGGCAACTGATAATTGCCCGCGGCGAGGCCTTGGAAGTATGCAACTAAAGAGCCCGTTCTTGTTCTTAATTCCTGCCGTGATTTTCGTCATCTGGACAGATGAGGCCAACTACCGAAGGCGGTGTGGCTGTGGCGTCCGGTTTGAACGGGCGAGAGACCTGTATTTCGACGGAACGTCCAGGCGGCAATACATCAGGCATGGGCAATTAAAATCTGAAATTTGACTAACACCGAACATGTTTATCCGTTACGTCGCCAATCACTGCGTCCATAATGATGCTTGCTGAACGGCACCGATAATTACCCGCGGGGAGGCTTTGGAATTATGCAAACTAAAGAGCCCGTTCTTATTTTTAATTCCTGCCGTGCTTTCCGTCATCTGGACAGATGCGGCAAACTACAGAAGGTATGCCTGTGGCATCCGGTTTGAACGGGCGAGAGACCTGTATTTCGACGGAACGTCTAGGCGGCAATATATCAGGCATGCGCAATTAAAATCTGCAGTTTGACTAACACCAAACATGTTTATCCGTTACGTCGCCAATCACTGCGTCCATAATGATGCTTGCTGAACGGCAACCGATAATTGCCCGTGGCGAGGCCTTGGAAGTATGCAACTAAAGAGCCCATTCTTGTTCTTAATTCCTGCCGTGCTTTTCGTCAACTGGACATATGCGGCCAACTACCGAAGAAGGTGTGGCTGCGGCGTCAGTTTTGAACGGGCGCCAGACATGTATTTCGACAGAACGTCCAGGCGTCAATACATCAGGCATGCGCAATTAAAATCTGCAATTTGACTAACACCAAACATGTTTATCCGTTACGTCTCCAATCACTGCGTCCATAATGATGCTTGCTGAACGGCGACCGATAATTGCCAGCGGCGAGGCCTTGGAATTATGCAAACTAAAGAGCCAGTTCTTGTTTTTAATTCCTGCCGTGCTTTTCGTCAACTGCACAGATGCGGCCAACTACCGAAGACGGTGTGGCTGTGGCGTCCCGTTTGAACGGGCGCCAGACCTGTATTTCGACGGGACGTCTAGGCGGCAATACATCAGGCATGCGCAATTAAAATCTGCAATTTGACTAACACCGAACATGTTTATCCGTTACGTCGCCAATAACTGCGTCCATAATGATGCTTGCGGAACGGCGACCGATAATTGCCCGCGGCGAGGCTTTGGAAGTATGCGACTAAAGAGCCTGTAGGCTTAACGCCTCAGGAGCGAAGGAAACGAGACCACTGCTACGAGCCGACACCAGAACAGAACTGCCAGCCGTGGCGACCAGGTGCCGTCTTTATTCTCTTCGCAGGGTGGCGCGCGCTAGCCGGGTTGTCGGCGCCGCCCAAGAGAGGGTGCTACAGGGCCCCCGCCTAGACTGCCCTTACAAAAATTTCTGTAGACAGTCCATAGACTGGCTATAGACTTTAGTCTAAGAAGTCTATAGACTGTCTATAGACAAATCCTTTAGACCAGTCTATAGACAATCTATAGATTTATGGCCATACACTTTTAGTAGACTTTTGTGTATAGACAGTCCATAGAAAAATGTCTACTGAAAGTCGATAGGTCCATTAACAGTCTATAGACACAGGTCCATAGACAGTCTATAGAAGATTTATGGATTTACGGCCATACACTTCCTATAGACGTCTGTCCATAGACCGTCTATAGACAAATGTCTACTTATAATAGACACAGGTCTATAGGCAGTCTATAGATGATTTAATAGACTTAGGCCATACACTTCCTGTAGATTTCTGTCTATAGACAAGTCTACTGGTCCAGTAGACATAGATCTATAGACTGTATATAGACATTCCAGAGTTATGTGGCCTGGCAATGCTGTAGACATTTGTCTATAGACAGTCTATAGAGCTGTGTCTAAAAAACCTTAATAGACCATCGTCTGTAGACTGCCTATAGACAGTCTACAACTGTTGAAAAAGGTCACCACACGGTCTTCACAAATGACATGACGATCAATATACTTACAATTTAGTTTATTTCCAAGCTATGCAGGCAAGGAATATGCAATACATGCACCATAAGAATGCACCACATAAAAATAAATGTTGATAGTAATGGTCCAACTATAGTTTCCTCAGAAGCAATCTTGCGACCTGTTTTCTGCAGTTAGTCATCCGGGCATGTTGATCTGTACAGTGGGAGGAAAAAAATAAGAGGAACTGAAAAAAAAATTCCCAATCTATCTCTACAAATGCGCTTTACAACACAAGGCATATATATCCTGGCTATCCCATTCAAGAAAGCTAGTTGATGTTTTGGTTTGGTTTTATGTGGTTCAAAAACCCAAGGTGACTCAGGCTGAGAGGCGCCGTAGTGAAAGGTTGCGGAGTAATTTCGGCCACCTGCGGTTTCTTACCGTGCACTGACATTGCATAGAACACAGTCCTCTAGCATTTTGCCTCTATCAAAACGCGACCGGCTATTTATTTATTTATTTATTGGAAATACCTGCAGCGCCCGAAGGCATTATTGCTAGACCAGGATCGAACCTGCATCATTCAGGTTGTAGTAGTAGTACGGTTTATTTGGGACAAAAATATACAAAATTTGTCCTGGGTGAGAAGGCTAATGGCATTGTTGCCTGATGAGGCCATCCCACCCCTGACAGCAGTGGCAACCACTATAGGCCTATTCGAACACATTTGCAGTACAGTACATCGTGCAACAACCAATATGTATGCAAGCACACAAAACAAAACAAATGGACAACCCTGAGGACTGTGTGCATGCTACTGTATATGAAAAAAGGTTTATAGATTCCCGAATACTATTTACACGTACAACACACCGAAATATCATCCATGACACAAAAGAAATTCTTTGACCTATTATTCCATTAGATACATATGTCTTAGTGTTTTCTTTAGGTAGTGATGGGTAGATTGGTAATAATTCAAAGATAGCTGGATATTGATTTCATAAATTTGCTATTTGCATACATAATCTCACATCACCATAGTTGGTGCGAGATTGGGGCACCTGTATTTTATCTTCCCTAAGGAGATGTGGAGTGTGTTTCCTTTGTATTGAACCTCAATATTTGAACGGTGCACGATTTCCAGAAATAACTTATATTTGAATAGCTTACTGATCTCTAGTATGTCATAGATGGCAAGTATGGCAAGCAATGTTCTATTTTTGGAATTTGTGAGTATCACGTATTGAGCGCTTTTGCAGAGGGTGCAGCTAATTAAGGTTTCTTTGTGTTGTGTCTGACGATACCTGGGAGCAGTATGTTAAACGTGAATCAAAGAGAGCATAGTAAGTTTGTTGCTTCACTGGCAACCTGTTTAATATGCCAAAAACATGTGGAAGTTCAATTCAGAGAGCTTCTGTGTGCGAATTCCAGAGAAACGTTTTATGAAAGATAACACCTAGAAAGCAAATCCTCTTAGACTGGTTGATAATGTTATTCCGGAACTTCAATTTGAACTCTATCTTTTTTGCTACCTTTAGGCTTGAAAATCAGGTATTCCGTCTTTTTTATCTTTAGGTCTAGTTTATTAAACGTTAACGAAAATTCTAAATAGTGAAGCCATTCATTTGCTTCCCTGTAAACGAAACTTTCATTGCAACCTGAAAAAAAATACATTAGTGTCATCTGCATGTAATACCATTTCCGAGCAGCCTGGGTGTTTACAATATCACTCTTATATATCAAGAATAATATGGGGCATAGAATGGACCCTATGGAACTCCATATTTAATAGTGCCTCGATCGGATGCGATGCTCTTTATTCTGGTGTATTGCTCCCTGCAAATTAAACAGCTTTCCATCAGGACATGTGCTGTACCTTGGATTCCATAGTATGGTAGCTTTATTAATAATATATCATGATGGACAGAATCAAAGGCTTTCCTGAAATCAAGAAATAAACCCAAAGTAAGCTTTCATTTCTTAATGTTGTCAGGAATTTTCTGTTTAATATAAAGTAAAGCAGTTTCAGCTGCCTTATTCTTTCTGAATCCAAACTGCTCCTTTACTGTCAAGTTATGCAGAGTCAGGAAATCGACAATTCTTTAGTTTCAGCTGGCTTATTCTTTCTGAATCCAAACTGCTCCTTTACTATCAAGTTATACAGAGTGAGGAAATCGACAATTCTTTTGTTCATCATGTGTTCAACTTTTGAAAAGACTGAAAGCACTTCAAGTCTTCAAAAGCACCACCTTTATGAATAGCTGGAACACGCGCAAGCTTTATTTGGTTTGGAAATATCCCTACATGAAGTATGCAGTTGCATATATGCGGAAGGACTGGAGTTATCAGTGCGGCTACAGCTTTCACATCATTGTAGGCTGATGCACAGTTGTCCTTCAGCGTCATGATTATGTTGAGGACTTCTTTCGTGCAAGTTGGAGCGAGAAATACAGCTTGAGGATATTGAACATTCATGTATTGTTCACACGATAATGTACCATGAATATCATTTGAGGCACCAACTTCAACAAAGTGCATGTTGAAAAGGTTTGAAATGTTTTTGTCAGTTCAGCCCTGTGTAGGTAATGCACAGCGGTAATGTCGTCTTGTGTAATAGCCTTAACTTGCAGCTTTTCTACAATCTCATTTACTTTGCTTAGCAAGTCCTCATCCTGGGTTTCAGTCAATATATGAAGCTCTAGGGTTAGAAAGTGACTACGCCACTCCAAATCATCTAGGTCCTGCTTCAGCTGAGTTATATCACTACCTACATTATTAGATTCCAGCCCTTCAACTCGCATCGTTAGTTATTTTGTAGTTTTTTCTTGAACAGCCAGGTGGTTCTGAAAGTCGTCAAACTTATCAGAGAGCAACTGCATTTGCGACTCAAATGCATCAAACTTTTTTGACAAAGGCAAAAGAGCATTAAGCTTCATTTCAGTCTGCAGTAATCTGAGTATCACGTCGGAATCATGCTGCGGATTTTCTGTGATGCTTGTGCCCTTGTGATTGCCTCGACAAGAGTCACATTTCCATGCTTTCTTTTTGGCTTCGCGCTTAGCATTGAAAGATTCTGCTGTTATTCCCGCACATGCACCACGATGAAAATTAAATTTGCACTCTGAGCATGTTGCAAAGATGCTATCAATGAGTGGAAGATGGCAAGCACAACAACGAGCTATAGTACGCTCAGATCTTTTACAAAAAACCCATCCACTTAGCAGCAGCGACGACATAAAAGGAAAAGAAAATCACATTGAGTGAGGCATAATTATGCAGAAACCTGTACAAAGGCAGAGGCGGTTACATGATGCTCGCAGTTACGGTCACCACTGCCAAGTGAGGTCCCAGTGGAAGGAATCTTCTTTTATAGCCCAAAGTGAACCGTTGATGCTGTGCCGGATTTCCGGGTGACACCGACGACCCCGCCTTCCTGGTCCGCTGCTCGAGACTACCGTCTGTCTTCAGGGCACGTGCGATGACCAGTGAGATGTACGGCTGCACAGTGGGTAATCTGCACAGAGGCAGAGACGGTTATGTGATGCTCGCAGTTATCGTCGCTACTTTGCAGTGGTGACGATAACTTGAGCACGTGAAGAACACAATAACCACTAAGCCATCGCGCTGGATTCATCATTTCAGTAAATATGCATGACAAATTCTAAGTGGCTGTCATAAAACATTGAAACTAATATCCACATTCTGTGCAACACTCTACCTCTACACTAAATACCTACTGCGAATACTGACCTCTGTATGCATTCCCTTTACATTAATTGGAATAGAATACTTAGAAAACTTGTGCCACTTATCATCATTGACTCGCTACGAGCTGTTGAGAATGCTGCCCCATAAAACGTACATTCAGTGCTCCTTGCAAAAGGATCCCAACTGGAGAATATTCAAGCATTTATTCTTATACCCACTATTGAACAAGCGCTTCAAAATACCCTGCATGAAGCCTGGTACGTATGCCGATACTCAAACGGGCACAAGCCATGCAAAACCTACCAGGCAGACTGCGAACCAGTTCACCACGGTTTTGCGCCCACAACTTGAAACACTAAGACGAAACAGCATACTCATACACCAGCGTGCGCTCTTTGGAACAAGCGGGTTACAGTGCTTCCATGCCGTGCTCATTATCCAGAAAAACTCAAACAGCACATAGTGGTTGCAGCAGCGCCATCTCAGAACCAGACGTGAGCTTCAGATAACAAGCTCATTATTGTAAGGATGAAATACCATCTCAAATTCAGTTAATTTTTACTTCAAGTGCAGCCTGGACAGAGCAGTAAAAAGGAGACACTTGCATGCAGGTACCCTAAACTAACGCTGATAGAAAAATCAACGAACACGCTCAAAGTAAGAATTATTTCATTTAAACAAATAACGTGTTCATCAAAAGGCGCTGCCATGAAAAAACAGCACGAGCAGAATTGCATTCGTGGCGCAAATAAGCGCCAAGTTACATTGGCGTTTTTGTAATGTAGCAGTCTGAGATGAGAAACGCATACTCTGCCTCTCGCACAATTGGTACTGAAGAAATTTCTGCCCGCGTAAGCGGGGTTCATGAACGAGCCTCTCGGAACGAAATGTAAGCCATCTCTTGTCGAGGCGACCTTCACTCAGCTTTCGAAATGAATTTCCCGCAGGCCAGCGGCGGCCAACGGCTCGGATAACAGGGATGGACAAATCCATACGTGTGCAACGAAAGGGGAGACGGGATGCAGCTCGTAGGTTCTTCGCGGTGTTTGTACACGCTCGCCATTTGCGCCGGCTACCACTTTTTTTTTTCAACCATCACTCTATTAGCATTCCTCCACCGCCGCTTCACTACAACTTTGACAAACGCCTCGAGCTCTAGTCAACAGCGTTACAAAACATATTTGGTGAAACGTCGCTGCCCACGACGCGCACCGAGTGAGCGGCTACAACAAACAAGCTATTAATGCACACCTCTCAATGAACAGCACTCCATGGTCCCGACAGGCGATGACACAAAGAATAAAAAATAAATGTAATCCACCTCAGAAGTTGATTGTGCGTTTCCGCAGATACCAAGTAAATCGTGCTCACACGGCTCTAACGCATAGTTTCATTTCGGCCTTCACTCACGGGCTAAGCGATATTTCTTGCTGCGCACCTACATTTCAACACGGAAAAGCCAGTAGAGAGCTCGCGAGGAGGGCTTATTACCGTCCCGGGTTTCGCACCGTGTGCCTTTCCGCGCGTTAGGAAATACATAGCGGCACAGACGTAAGCGCATTATTCGAGAACATGACGGCTGCCGCTGCTCACACTATAGTATTCTAGTTCACTATAGCTCACACAAACGTGCTTACAAACGCCGCTTACAA
Source organism: Amblyomma americanum (assembly GCF_052857255.1). Classification (NCBI taxonomy): domain Eukaryota; kingdom Metazoa; phylum Arthropoda; class Arachnida; order Ixodida; family Ixodidae; genus Amblyomma; species Amblyomma americanum. Next base: position 13,475,602 of record NC_135500.1, read on the forward strand.
ACGTGGATAGGAGGTAAATTTGTCGCTGCGCACATAACCTGCTCTGCACACACAGCACTGCTTAGAGTGGCTAAGGAGACCAAATGAATAAAAATAATAGTGTAGACTTACCGTAAGTGGACGATTTAGTTGAATTTCAATCAGAACTTAATCCACGAGAGAACACTCCGCCGACGCCGACACACCGGCGCACACGGTCGTTTGCTGCGCGGATGATTTTCAGCCGACTCCGGGCAAAATGGGTAAAAAGTGAAACAAACCAATTTCACAGTCATGTCTATATTGGTTGCACTCTTGCCAAGTGTAGCTTGCTCTAACATCCAAGAACACAAAGGGCCTTTGGTTTAAAGCATAAATTCTCCACTCGCGCTTTAAAAACCTTATTACTTTCGCGAAAACCAAAACCGAAACCTTACTACTTATTTAATGCTCGCCGCATCTCCCATCGAAAAGTATATGCGCCCTTTTCAAATAATTATAATGCTGCATAGCATAACGTCTTTTTGGCGTGTGCTCGTGTTTGGAAAACCGGTATGAACAACAGCGTGTTATCGCCTCCGATGCAGCAGGTGTACGGCGAAGAACGAAAATATACTGGGTTTCTGATTGTTGAGTCGCAGCACTTCTTCACGTGAAGGCAAACTGCAAAGGTATAAATGGCATATCTTAATTTCGCAGAGAACCATGATCTTTGAGACTCTTCTAATCATGTTTCTCAGAGATGGGCACATCCTTGAATTCTCACCCCCGTTGTTCCGCCTTATTTTACAGGAAGTTTTAAGGAGAAATAAATGTACAGTCACTGATGAAATGCTTCTTAATTAAGCGTGTTGGACAGTAACGATAGAACGATGTAATGGTATATTCTCGAGCGATTCCTTTAAGGGAGAGCGTGTACATGTTAGTTTGATGTAGTACAGTTTGCAGCACCCTTACTTCAGAAGTGGGTGCCTTTCCTCGCTCTACCTGTCAGCATTAAAGATTATTTAATTATATTCTCAATATGCGTCGCGGTTTAAGGAAAATTAACGCTTCAAAGCTTCTAAAAACAATATACAGGAAGGTATTGCATTGCCGTTGGACGATATTTTTTTAATTCCTGAAATAGCAAAGGAAACGGAGGACTATGACAACTGTTGCGGTCACCCGATGCAGTTTGGTTCGTGGGGGTTTAACGTCCCAAGCCAACTCAGGGAATGAGGGACGCCGTAGTGAAGGGCTCCGGAAATTTCGACCGCCTGGGGTTCTTTAACGTGCACTGACATCGCACACCACACGGGCCTCAAGAATTTCGCCTCCGCGTCTTTCGGGTCAGCAGCCGAGCGCCATAACCACTTAACCACCGCGGCGGCCCGATGCAGTTCTACTCAGCATGCAGTGCGAAAAGAAATGGATATTTTATGGACTTAGTCGAAAAGCAGTGTATAAATTGTTAGATAAAATTAGGATTGTTATAAACAATAGACAATAGTCTATATGCAGTCTAAAGATTGTCTATAGACGATAGGAAATTAAGGCGGTTAGAGATTTTGGTCTATAAATTGTCTATAGGTCGTCTATAGACAAATGGCTGCTAAGCCGGTTATAGACTAGTCTATAGATGGTTTAGAGATTGTCTATAGACGAAAGGAAATTATGGCGGTTATAGGCTTTAGTCTATAGATGGTCTAAAGATTGCCTATGGACAAAGGAAATAAGGCAGGTGTAAACTTTAGTCTATATAAAATCTATTGACCGCCTATAGACAAAGGAAAATTATGTCTACTATAGACTTTGGTCTATAGATGGTCTATAGACTTTCTATGCACCAAAGGAAATGAGGCAGTTATAGACTTCAGTCTATAGAAAATTTATTGACCGTCTATGGACAAAGAAAACTTCTCTTAAAGACTAGTCTACAGATATTCTATGGACTATCTATAGACAGAAGAAAATTAAGGCGGTTATAGACTTTAGTCTAAAGATAGTCTATTGACCACCTATGGACGGAAGGAAATTAAGGCTGTTATAGACTTTAGTCTATAGATAATCTATTGACTGAATATAGACAAAAGAAAATTATGTCTGTTATGGACTTTAGTCTATAGATTATAGATGATCTATAGACAGTCTATGGACAAAAGGAAATAAGACGGTTATAGATTTTAGTCTATGGATAATCTATTGACCGTCTGTAGACAAAAGAAAATTGTCTGTTATAGACTTTAGTCTATAGTCTATGGACCATCTATAGACAGAAGGAAATTGATGTGGTTATAGACTTCAGTCTATAGGAACAATCTATAGACAAGAGGAAATTAGGGCGGTTATAAACTTTAGTCTATAGATTCTCTATAGACAGTCTATAGAAAACATTTAAGTCTAAAGGGCGTCTATAGAGTCTATAAAAAGTCTATAGACAGTCTATAGACCATTTTCATAAGGGTGGAAGTCGAAACGGACGGAGGGCCGGCGATGGCACTCGAACACTAGGTCAGGCTCGCTGGGAGTCGTTCCAGGGCGGTCTCCATGTAAGCCGGTTTAAGGCGGTCTAGACTGACGGTCTCCGCGGCCGTTTTGGAGGATGGTGGCGGTTTTCGGGGTGCGGCGGAGAACGCGGAAAGGTCCGTCGTATGCCGGTGTGAGTGGAGCTCGGACAACGTCGCGGCGCTCAAAAACGTGGGTCGAAGTGGCCAGGTCGGGGTGTACGAAAATGGTATGGTGGCGGGATGGACGTGGGGGAGTAGGCCGGAGGTCTTTAAAGCAGTCCAGCAGGCGTTGGAGGAATTCTTGGGGCTGGGCTGGAAGCTGATGGGATGTAAAGAAGTCGCCTGGAAGACGCAAATCCCTTCCATACACGAGCTCTGCAGCTGAGCACTCTAAGTCTTCTCGGATGACGGCCCTTAGACCAAGCAGCACAAGGGGCAAGGAGTCGATCCAGGAGGCGCAATTGAGGCGGGCAGCGAGGGCGGCCTTCAATTGGCGGTGAAGGCGTTCCACCATGCCGTTAGCACACGGGTGATATGCAGTGGTACGGCAATGCCTGGCGACGAGAATATTATTAAGGGAAGCAAACAGGCAGGACTCAAACTGGCGTCCACGGTTGGTTGTCACAGTGCCAGGACGACCAAATCGAGATACCCACGCAGAAATGAAGGCGCGCAAAACAGTCTCTGCGGTGATGTCAGGAATGGGGACTGCCTCCGGCCAGCGAGTGAAGCGGTCGACTAGGGTCAAGATATAGCGGTAGCCTCGAGAGATGGGTAGAGGGCCCACGATGTCGAGATGAACATGGTCGAAACGACGGCCAGGGGGTAGAAAGGCTTGGGAAGGTGTCTTCGTATGTCGACAGATCCTGGTCGACTGACAGGGTAGGCACCGGCGCGTCCAAGCACGCACATCAGCGTTGATTCCGGGCCAAACATAGCGCTTGGTGAGAAGGCGCTGAGTAGCCCGAATGCCTGGATGGCATATGTCATGGAGAGAATGGAAGTTGCCCATGTCCCATCCAGCAAGCTCAGAAACCATTTGGTACGAGCAAAGGACCCGCTTGAAAAGACCAGCTACCCTGGGGTAGTTTACAAAATTCCTTGCAAAGAATGCGGTGCAGCCTATATAGGCGAAACAGTGGACTTCAGGAGACGATTCAAAGAACACCAGCGTGACGTCAAAAACAAAAAAAGTGACTTCTAACGCTCTCGCCGAACACCAGCAAAACACGGGCCACTTGATTGACTGGGATTCCACGCGCATACTTGAGAAAGAAAAATCATTATCTACTCGTCTGCTCAAGAAATCCCTTCACATACAAATGACAAGCCAAGCGATTAACAGGACACAGGGCAATCTACCCGAGATATACATCCGCACGATACGCAACGTTTTCCCTACATAAGCAGCAGCCCGTCTCGTTTTTCATCCCATTGTGAACAAGGCACCCGTAGTGGTGCCGAAACGTCAATTCTCTTACGGTTATTTTTTTCCTTTATGACTTTGGTGAGTGTTCGTTTAAAAGGATATGCCAAACACTAAGATATTTGTGTTTGAAAACTTTTGACAATGTTTCCGCGTTAACACTGTATGAAAAGCCATGAGAATGTTTTTCCTAGTAAAAAACATGTACACAGATCTTTTCACGTTAATATCCATGCACCAAGTATTGCACCAGTTAGTAATCAAGGACAAATTATTCTGCAGGGCACTGCAATCGTCGGAAGCGTGAATGTCGTGTGCGGCTGGCTTGGGTTCGCTCCGAGCCCCTAGTAAAGACGTATGGAACGCCGCCAGTGTGTGGACAAGAGTGTGTGCGTTGTGATTTCATTTCCTTTTTTTGACTCCACACGAACTAACGAGTCAAGCGGAAGTCGTCGGAGGAGATGCGGGGTGCGCAGAAGACCCAGCTTGGCAGGGCCCCATTATTCACAGCCCCGCTCCAGAAGCAGCGATGAAGACCGTGATGCCTTTTCGTCCCTAACGAGGCGCCGCTGCCCAAGGCCATGTCCCGGGCGGCGGTCGTGATCAGGATGTGGCCAGAAGGCAAGTTTGGAGACGCGTTCCCACGCTCACTGTGACCGCTTATCAGCTCCATGGGAAGATCATGGCCAGGCGCCTACTGTGCATGCGGAGGCGTCAAGAGGAATTGGGGAGCGGTGGCGCCTTAAATGGCCCCTCGGGGACGGCCTTGCACAAACTGTGTTGTCCTCGCATGCTCTTTGATGGAATAAACATGCCCTCCCGTGGAAAACGAGGAGGTAGTGGGCCCCCGAGGGAGGGTGGAGTTATCCGAGAGGGGATTTACTTTTAGTATGTGTGATGATGACCTGTCCCCTCTCCCCAATAATTGATTGGGCGTGTTGTACTGTCTCCTTTTAAAGGTGTTTTTCTTTCCCGTGTTTTATTAGTTTTTTTCGTTTCCCCGGTCCTTGGTTGGATGAGTACTAGCGTTTCGACCTAGTTGGTTGGTGTACCCACTGAGGGCGGGGACTTAGGGATTAATAGAAGACGTTTTGGTGGGACCGGGGGTGGATTTCGTCTGGTCACTCTGCGGATCAATCAGTATCTATAGGTACATAGTATGTACACAGACGCATTTGAGAGGGAATACCTCAACATATATCATTAATATAGATTAAGAAGAGGAGTGGCCCCAGAACCCTGAGGTACACCAGACGAGGGCGACGTAGTGAAGCCGGAACAAAAGGGCGAGGAAAGTCCGTTGAAACATCGCACAACAAGGGCTCAGGCGAGCAAGGATGGGGCACAAGCCGTAATCGGAGAGAACGAGGGTTCGCTCGAAAAGCGGCGAGCTCATCGTCATTCTGCTGGGCAGAAGAGAATGCGGCCCAGTTGACGGTGGAAAATGGAGCGTCTACCGCGACTATACGAGAGAGGGCGCCAGCGGCGGTGTTGGCTGCACCTTTCACATGCCGGATGTCGGTAATAAACTCCGAGATATATGCGAGCTGACGGAGTTCACGTGACACGTACTTCGATGAGTTGGTCAGGAACACATATGCCAGCGGTTTATGATCAGTTAGCACGTGAAACTTGCATCCTTCTACAAAATGCCGAAAGTGTTGGATAGCGGAGTAGATGGCTAGGAGCTCTCAACCGAAGACGCTGTAGCGGGTCTCAGCAGGAAGTAGCTTCCGAGAGTAAAAAGACAATGGTTTCCACTCGGAGTTAATGTACTGCTGTAAGACGGCTCCGATGGCCACGCTGGAGGCATCCACCATCAATCTCGTAGGGGCGCCGTTGCGCGGATGGACTAGAAGCACGGCGTTAGCGACTGCTTGCTTCGCGGCTGTAAAGGCGGCCTGGGCTTCTGATGATCAAGAAATCGGAGGACGGGCCAGCGGTTGACCGGAGGAGGTTGGTGAGCGGGCGAAGTAGCTCTGCACAGTGCGGGATAAAGCGACGGGAGAAATTCACCAGCCCCAGGAATTGTCGCAGGAGGCGCAGGGTTGTGGGCAGGGGAAAATTCTCGATTGTCTGGACGTGGGACGCGAGAGGGCGGATACCCACTGAGGATATGTGATGACTCAAAAACTCGAGCTCAGAAGCACCGAAAACACACTTGGAGGCATTCACAACCAGGCCGTAGTGCTGTAGACGCTTGAACAAAGCACGTAGGTCTTGCTCATGATCATGAGGTGTAGGGCTGGCGATGAGGACATCGTCAAGGTACGCGAATACACTCGGTAGGCCCCGCGTGACCTCAGCCATGAACCTCTGGAAGGTTTGAGCCGAATTGCGTAGTCCAAAAGGCATCCGGACGTACTCAAACAAACCAAAGGGCGTCGTGATGGCGGTCTTAGGTATGTCGGCGGGTTCAGTGAGAATTTGGTGATACGCCTTAACCAGGTCAACTTTGCTAAAAATGGCGCAGCCGGCGAGGCGCGATGTAAAGTCCTGGATGTGGGGCAGCGGATAGCTGTCGTGGACAGTGTTGGCATTCAACGCCCGATAGTCGCCGCAGGGACGCCAGTCACCGGGATCACGTTTGGGCATTAGATGCAGCGGAGACGCCCACGCGCTGGACGACGGGCGTACAATGCCGAGCTCCAGCATGTGGTCAAACTCACTTTTGGCGATAGCTAGACGGTCTCCAAACAAGCGGCGCGGTCGAGCAGCTGCGGGTTGACCCCGGGTGACGATGTGGTGTGTCACAGTATGTTTAGGCGCCTGCGTGAGGTTGCATGGCTTAGTGAGCTCCGGGAAATCCGCCAACACTCTTTCGAACTGAGAGGAAGGTATCAGCGTGCGAATGAATGCCCATGGGAGCAAGGTCGGACGAGACTTCCGAGATGGAGAGATGAGTCAGACCGTCGGTAAGGCGACGATGCCGCACGCTGACGTCTAAGTCCAAGTAGGAGAGGAAGTCTGAGCCGATGATCGGGCGAACCACGTCTGCGATGACGAAGACCCATCGAAAAGTGCAGCGTAGGCCGAAGTCGAGGGTGAGAGATCGTAGACCATACGTGGGTATAGACGAGGCGTTGGCAGCACGGAGCGACAGTCCTGATGGCTTGGAACGATCTGCCTTAGTCGGTGGAACCACGCTGATTTCCGCGCCCGTGTCGATAAGAAACCGGGTGCCGGAGAACTTGTCAGTGACCATTGTTACGTTTCGCCTACGACGCGCGGTATAGCCGGCGCGGATGCAACGGACGCCGGGGCTTCGTTCAAAGTGGCGGTCATTTTGGGCCCGTTCAGTGCTGCCGTAACGCCTCCCGCCAAGCGCGTCCAGGCAGGTTTCAATGCCACGTGTCGTCGTGTGTGCGTGTGTGTGTGTGCATGTTGGTGCCCACGCTTGTCAAAGCGCGGCAGCCGGGGAGAGGAGCTCCCCAACTGGGAGGCGAGGAGGTCTGACCGGCGCCGGCCCGGCGGACGCGCCCGTCACGTCTCTACATGTCCGTGCGTCGCCGTCTCGTGCGACTCATCCCAAGCCGTTCCTTCTTGCCCTCGATTCCGAGGGTATAAAAGGCAGCTGCGCCGGACGCCAAGGAGGGACTTCGATTTTCTTCCGTCGAGTAACGTGGTCGCCCTGACCGGCTGCTCTTTTGCGATGCCAGAATAAACAAGTTGTTCTGTTGCCAGTCGACTCATCCTTTGCCGGGACCTTCGGATGTTTCCAGCTTTGCCCCAGGCCGCCAGGCCAACGCTACCCTTGGGGCTTGCAACCCATTTGCAACACCATCAACAGGCGGCACGAATGACTGGGGGAGTCACACGCCGCCGTTAGTGATTCCGGCGGGCGTTTCCCGACCACGAACAGGGCGGAGTACACTTCCTAGCCCGGTGGCGAAAACGCCTGTGGTACCAGCAGAGAGATGTAGGGCTGGGACTCCGAGCTTGACGTGAGCGCGAAAGAGCGCGATGATCAAGACGAGACGGACGGGTCTCCAGAGGTCGGCTCCGGAGTGCGGCGACTGAGGCGGCAAGCTCCTCGAGACGGGCCTCAAGGCGCGAAATCGCTGGGTCTCTTGGCGGCAAAACAGCAGTGACGGACGGGGAAGCGGCCTCATGAACGTTATCTGCGAGCTCAGCCAGGCGGTCGAGGGTGACGTCGCCGGCCGCCGCAAGGACGAGGCGGATGGGCTGGGGAAGGCGTTGGAGGAAAAGCTCTCGAAGCAACGCTGAGTGGTTGGGGATGTCGCGCTCCCCGAGAAGCTGTTGCATGCGGCGCAGAAGCTGGGAGTGGCGCCGGTGGCCAAGGTCTTCCCCGGTAAGGAGCTGCTGGAGGCGGATGCGGAACGACGGCATAAATCTCTCCAGCACCTTGGTTTTCAGGTGCTGATATGGTGTAGCACCCATGTGGGCTGAGAGAACGTCGGAGAGCTCACCGGCGACGTCAGAAGGCAGGCTTGAGGCAAAATGGTAGTAGCGCGTCGTCTCCGACGTGATACGGGCTAGGCAAAATTGCGCCTCAACCTGGAAGTATGCAACTAAAGAGCCCGTTCTTGGTCTTAATTCCTGCCGTGCTTTTCGTCAACTGAACAGATGCGGCAAACTACCGAAGAAGGTGTGGCTGTCGCGTCCGGTTTGAACGGGCGAGAGACCTGTGTTTCGACAGAACGCCCAGGCGCCAATAAATCAGGCATGCGCAATTAAAATCTGCAATTTCACTAACACCGACCATGTTTATCCGTTACGTCGCCAATCACTGCGTCCATAATGATGCTTGCTGAACAGTGACCGATAATTGCGCGCGGCGAGGCTTTGGAAGTGTGCAACTAAAGAGCCCGTTCTTTTTCTTAATTCTGGCCGTGCTTTTCGTCAGCTGGACAGATGTGGCAAACTACCGAATAAGGTGTGGCTGTGGCGTCAGGCTTGAACGGGCGAGAGACCTGTGTTTCGACAGAACGCCCAGGCGGCAATACATCAGGCATGCGCAATTAAAATCTGCAATTTGACTAACACCGAACATGTTTATCCGTTACGTCGCCAATAACTGCGTCCATAACGATGCTTGCTGAACGGCGACAAAAAATTGCGCACGGCGAGGCTTTGGAAGTATGCAACTAAAGAGCCCGTTCTAGTTCTTAATTCCGACAGGGCTGTTCGTCCACTAGACAGATGCGTCCAACTACCGAAGAAGGTGTGGATGCGGCGTCCGAGTTGAACGGACGCCGGACGTGTATTTCGATGGAACGTCCAAGCGGCAATACATCAGGCATGCGCAATTAAAATCTGCAATTTGACTAACACCGAACATGTCTATCCGTTACGTCGCCAATCACTGCGTCCATAATGATGCTTGCTGAACGGCGACCAATTGCGCGCGGTGAGGCCTTGGAAGTATGCAACTAAAGAGCCCGTTATTTTTCTTAATTCCTGCCGTGCTTTTCGTCAACTGGACAGATGCGGCAAACTACCGAAGAAGGTGCGGCTGTGGCGTCCGGTTTGAACGGGCGAGAGACCTGTGTTTCGACAGAACGGCCAGGAGGCAAGACATCAGGCATGCGCAATTAAAATCTGCAATTGGACTAACACCGAACATGTTTATCTGTTACGTCGCCAATCACTGCGTCCATAATGATGCTTGCTGAACGGCGACCAATTGCGCGCGGCGAGGCCTTGGAAGTATGCAACTAGAGAGCCCGTTCTTGTTCTTAATTCCTGCCGTGCTCTTCGTCAACTGAACAGATGCGGCAAACTACCGAAGAAGGTGTGGCTTTGGCGACCGGTTTGAACGGGCGAGAGACCTGTGTTTCGACAGAACGGCCAGGCGGCAATACATCAGGCATGCGCAATTAAAATCTGCAATTTGACTAACACCGAACATGTCTATCCGTTACGTCGCCAATCACTGCGTCCATAATGATGCTTGCTGAGCGGCGACCGATAATTGCGCGCTGCGAGGCCTTGGAAGTATGCAACTAAAGAGCCCGGACTTTTTCTTAATTCCTGCCATGTTTTCGTCAACTGCACAGATGCGGCCAACAACCGAAGGAGGTGCGGCTGTGGCGTCCGGTTTGAACGGGCGAGAGACCTGTGTTTCGACAGAACGGCCAGGAGGCAAGACATCAGGCATGCGCAATTAAAATCTGCAATTTGACTAACACCGAACATGTCTATCCGTTACGTCGCCAATCACTGCGTCCATAATGATGCTTGCTGAACGGCGACCAATTGCGCGCGGCGAGGCCTTGGAAGTATGCAACTAAAGAGCCCGGACTTTTTCTTAATTCCTGCCATGTTTTCGTCAACTGCACAGATGCGGCCAACAACCGAAGGAGGTGCGGCTGTGGCGTCCGGTTTGAACGGGCGAGAGACCTGTGTTTCGACAGAACGTCCAAGCGGCAATACATCAGGCATGCGCAATTAAAATCTGCAATTTGACTAACACCGAACATGTTTATGCGTTACGTCGCCAATCACTGCGTCCATAATGATGCTTGCTGAACGGCGACCAATTGCGCGCGGCGAGGCCTTGGAAGTATGCAATTAAAGAGCCCGGACTTTTTCTTAATTCCTGCCATGTTTTCGTCAACTGCACAGATGCGGCCAACAACCGAAGAAGGTGCGGCTGTGGCGTCCGGTTTGAACGGGCGAGAGACCTGTGTTTCGACAGAACGGCCAGGAGGCAAGACATCAGGCATGCGCAATTAAAATCTGCAATTTGACTAACACCGAACATGTTTATCTGTTACGTCGCCAATCACTGCGTCCATAATGATGCTTGCTGAACGGCGACCAATTGCGCGCGGCGAGGCCTTGGAAGTATGCAACTAGAGAGCCCGTTCTTGTTCTTAATTCCTGCCATGTTTTCGTCAACTGCACAGATGCGGCCAACAACCGAAGGAGGTGCGGCTGTGGCGTCCGGTTTGAACGGGCGAGAGACCTGTGTTTCGACAGAACGTCCAAGCGGCAATACATCAGGCATGCGCAATTAAAATCTGCAATTTGACTAACACCGAACATGTCTATCCGTTACGTCGCCAATCACTGCGTCCATAATGATGCTTGCTGAGCGGCGACCGATAATTGCGCGCTGCGAGGCCTTGGAAGTATGCAACTAAAGAGCCCGGACTTTTTCTTAATTCCTGCCATGTTTTCGTCAACTGCACAGATGCGGCCAACAACCGAAGGAGGTGCGGCTGTGGCGTCCGGTTTGAACGGGCGAGAGACCTGTGTTTCGACAGAACGGCCAGGAGGCAAGACATCAGGCATGCGCAATTAAAATCTGCAATTTGACTAACACCGAACATGTTTATCTGTTACGTCGCCAATCACTGCGTCCATAATGATGCTTGCTGAACGGCGACCAATTGCGCGCGGCGAGGCCTTGGAAGTATGCAACTAGAGAGCCCGTTCTTGTTCTTAATTCCTGCCGTGCTCTTCGTCAACTGAACAGATGCGGCAAACTACCGAAGAAGGTGTGGCTTTGGCGACCGGTTTGAACGGGCGAGAGACCTGTGTTTCGACAGAACGGCCAGGCGGCAATACATCAGGCATGCGCAATTAAAATCTGCAATTTGAATTACACCGAACATGTTTATCCGTTACGTGGCCAATCACTGCGTCCATAATGATGCTTGCTGAACGGCGACCGATAATTGCGCGCGGCGAGGCTTTGGAAGTATGCAACTGAAACTAAAGAGCCCGTTCTTGTTCTTAATTCCGGCAGGGCTTTTCGTAAACTGGACAGATGCGGCCAACTACCGAAGGTGTGGCTGTGGCGTCCGAGTTGAAAGGACGCCAGTCGTGTATTTCGACGGAACGTCCAGGCGGAACTACATTAGGCATGCGCAATTAAAATCTGCAATTTGACTAGCTCCGAACATGTTTATCTGTAACGTCGCCAATCACTGCGTCCATAATGATGCTTGCTGAACGGCGACCGATAATTGCGCGCGGCGAGACCTTGGAAGTATACAACTAAATTGTCCGTTCTTGTTCTTAATTCCTGCCGTGCTTTTCGTCAGCTGGACAGATGCGGCCAAACTACCGAAGAAGGTTAGGCTGTGGCGTCCGGTTTCAGCGGGCGAGAGACCTGTGTTTCGACAGAACGCCCAGGCGGCAATACATCAGGCATGCGCAATTAAAATCTGCAATTTGACTAACACCGAACATGTTTATGCGTTACGTCGCCAATCACTGCGTCCATAATTATGCTTGCTGAACGGCGACCGATAATTGCGCGTGGCGAGGCCTTGGAAGTATGCAACTAAAGAGCCCGTTCTTGTTCTTAATTCCTGCCGTGCTTTTCGTCAACTGGACAGATGCGGCAAACTACCGAAGAAGGTGTGGCTTTGGCGTCCGGTTTGAACGGGCGAGAGACCTGTGTTTCGACAGAACGTCCAGGCGCCAATACATCCGGCATGCGCAATTAAAATCTGCAATTTGACTAACACCGAACATGTTTATCCGTTACGTCACCAATCACTGCGTCCATAATGATGCTTGCTGAATGGCGACCGATAATTGCGCGCGGCGAGGCTTTGGAAGTATGCAACTAAAACTAATGAGCGCTTTCTTGTTCTTAATTGCTGCCATGCTCTTCGTCAACTGAACAGATGCGGTTCAGAGCGGTTCCGGCAGCCGTGGCTACCACTTCTGCTAAATCGCTGTCTTCACTTGTTGCAGGCATGTGATAAAAAGCGGTCGTCTGCAGCAGCCCAATCATCAGGAGCTATGCGCATGCGCATCGGACACCATCGCAACGGAAGGTGTCATTGTGCTACGGCAGTTCAGCGACTGGGGGCGTCATCTTCGCCAATATAAAGGGACGGAGCGCCAGTCAAGGGACATTCAGAGCGGTTCCGGCAACCATGGCTACCACTTCTGCTAAATCGCTGTCTTCACTTGTTGCAGGTGGGCGCACAAATCTATTATCTGTTATGTTTCTATGGCTGCCGGGCTGCTCTGAAATTCCAAGTGTTATTGCCCTTGTTTGAATTGGCCGGGAGAGATACACCCTGTCATAATGGAAGGCAAAAGTGATCCTTTAGCTGAATTTGCCAACACTTTCGCTGAAAAAACACCAAACAGTATAAAAGAAATAGTCAGAGTTCTAACAGATATGACTTCTAGGTTCGTGGAAGTCATGACTGAACTAAAGGATGAAGTAAAACAGTTGCAGTCATCAAATACTGCCATTCAGACGGAACTTACCTCGGTCAGAACAGGAATGGACTTCATGAATGAAAACTTCGAAAAATTCAAAACTAAAGTTCAGACTCTCCGTAAAGAACTTGACGATGCGAAAAAACTGGGCCTTGAGTGTCAGAAAGAGAACCGGATTCTAAGTAAGGAACTCGCTGAAACCAAGAAGCAACTAATTGAACTAAAGCAGTACAGTAGGAATAACAACCTCGAACTGAAGGGCATACCTGTTGCTGACAGTGAGGACCTTAACAAGGTTGTTGAAACAGTCGCTTCATGCTTGTCTACAGAACTACCCAGCCATGCCATCGAGGTTGCACATCGTGTAGCTACTAAGGCTAAAGGACCACCAAATGTGATTGTACGGTTTGCCTCAAGGACCAACCGAGACAAATTCCTTGCTGCTGCGAAAAAGTCACGACTAAACGTATCAATGCTTGGGTTTGAAGGAACTGATCCTATATTCGTCAATGAACACTTGTGCCCAGAAAATAAGATACTTTTGGGGAAAGCAATCCAAACCAAACGCGATGTCGGCTGGAAGTTTGCTTGGGTGTCTGAAGGAAAAATATTAATGAGGAAAGCAGAAAAATCGAAGGTGGTTCATGTGACCTGCGAAGCAGATCTAGAAAGAATAACCCGGGCCCAAGGGACACAAGCACAAAGCGATAATAACCCTGACTTGAGCTCATAATGGCTTCCAGAACAAACATATCCATACTTCATAGTAATGTTCGCAGTCTGAACAAAAACCTGAGCCCCCTACTTTCGTTTATCGTTGAGCAGGGGAAGTCTTTTGAAATCATAGCGACCACGGAAACGTGGCTGAAAAAGAACGAAAATATAACAATTCCTGGTTACACGACATTATCACAACCACGGAACTCGCAGTTTCGTGGTGGCGGTGTGGCGATGTTTGTTACAGATAGCCTGCATTGCACTATCTTATCATCAGTTTCATCTTGTTCGCCCGAACTTGAAGCACTATTTCTGAAACTTGAATGGGGACTAGTAGTGGGCGTAGTTTACAGACCCCCGAGCTCAAGTCTTACCATGTTTTTTGACAAATTGGAAATAATCTTGTCATCTTTAGCCAAGAACTACAAAAATGAAGTTATAATCGTTGGGGACGTTAATATTGACACACTTTCTAGGAACACCATGGATTATACATATCTACTTCAGTCATACAACTTTCGCAATTTGATTAATTCTCCGACGCGTATAACCACTTTTTCGGCAACATCTATCGATCATGCACTGACAAATATTGACACAGGCGCACACGCAGGTGTATATCAAACCCCAATTTCGGATCACCTGCCGATTTTCGTTAACGTAGACACACCTCCTGCAATAAAAGAGAATAAATCGAGAACTGACATTAAGCTAGATTATGAATCATTCCGCAAAAAGTTGTTATTACTCAATACTGACCTAATCTATCATGAAGATGTTAATATAGAATTCTCTAACCTGATTACAACCCTTGTGGATCTAATAAAAAACAGTACCCGAAGTACAACAGCCTCGAGGCGTTACAAGCCAATTTGTCCGTGGATGACAGAAGAAATTTTGAACGTATTAAAGAAGAAGGACTATTGGTATCACAAATGGCTACATCATAGAAGTAACCAGTACTACTTGTACCAGTTCAAATGCGCACGTAATAAATCAGTGTCGTTAATGAGAGCCCGCAAAAAGGAATATTTTGCACGCCGAATTAAAGCCGCCACTAGGAATTCAAAGGAAATGTGGCAAATTGTAAATGAGGCGACACATAACTTTAAAAAACGTTCTGTACTTCCCTCCAATATAACTGAGCAGACAGTAGAAGACTTTAATACATTTTTCACCAAAGTTGGCTCTGATCTAGCATCGAAACTTCCTGATATAAGTACTAGCAGTGATCTTCCACGGCCAGTTTTAAACTCTTTCTTTCTGCACGAAGTCGAATTAACTGAAGTGATGTGTGTTGTTATGGATTTAGTTACAAACAAGGCGGCAGGCTACGATGGCATTCCTGTGAAGGTAATTAAAGAAAATATTGATGTTCTAGGACCCATATTATGCCATTTATTCAACCATTCAATACTCAACAGCACATACCCATCATCCCTAAAGATAGCACGTGTTACTCCTGTATTCAAGGACGGCGACTCCTCTGACCCTTTCAGTTACAGACCTATCTCTGTACTTAGTGTTATTAATACCATATTCGAAAAAATTCTTAACAAACGTATTCATCAGTTTCTTCAGAAATATAACATTATATGCCCAGAGCAGCACGGATTTCGCCCTCAGTACTCCACCAGCTCAGCAGTCATGACTCTTACCCAGGCAATTAATGATGCTTTACACAATAACAGACTCGCAGCAGTTATATTTCTGGACATTAAAAAAGCCTTCGCACAGTTAACCATGACATTATGCTAAATAAACTAAAAATATATGGACTTCGCGATAAGGTGCTTGACTTTTTCTCTAGCTACCTCACAAACAGCCAACAAATTGTTTCAATGAAATCTTTATCGTCATCCATTCAGCGCCTACTCACAGGGGTACCACAGGGGTCTACTCTTGGTCCGCTGCTCTTTTTACTGTACGTAAATGATCTGCCCAAAGTATTAACTTCATCCAAAGCCATCATGTATGCTGATGACACTGCCATCGTTGTTACTGCTCATCATACGGTCGAACTTGAAAACATAGCAAATACAGAACTGGAAAAAATCTCCGACTGGTTTCTCACAAACAAATTAACAATCAATGCTAAGAAAACTAAATACATACTGTTCCACTCAAAGAAAAAAATCAATTCTTTCAAGTGATATTACATTAACTATTAACCAGACCCAGCTTGAGTCAACAAATACTTTTACTTACCTTGGAGTCACACTGGATAAACATTTACACTGGCAACATCATATTGAGGCGA
The DNA here is from genome assembly GCF_052857255.1 of Amblyomma americanum. Lineage (NCBI taxonomy): Eukaryota > Metazoa > Arthropoda > Arachnida > Ixodida > Ixodidae > Amblyomma > Amblyomma americanum. The sequence continues at coordinate 13,491,629 of NC_135500.1, forward strand.
CTTGCACTAAGATGGCATCCGGTTGTTATGCTCTTCTCCAGACGCGCGAATACTTTGATACCAATATCCTGCGCGTCCTATACTTCACATTAATACATACTCACCTTTCATATTGCATCGAGTCGTGGGGCTGGACGTATAGTACATACCTAGAGCCTATTAAAAAGTTACAAAAAAGAGCACTTAGAATAATTTCATTTTCTAGTTACACTGCACACAGTAAGGCACTATTTACTAAACTACGCGTCTTACCACTCAATTTACTTCGTGAGAAAAGAACTGCTGAATGTGTTTATAAAATAGTAACAAACAACCTTCCGTTTGATATATCAATCATTAACATCCCGCCAATTTCAACACGGAGCCGCACGTACGGCAATTTTAATTTGCCAGTGAAAAGAAATGTATATGGAGAGCGTCTCCTAGAGTTAGCGGGCGCAAAAATTTGGAATAATCTACCACATGACCTAAAGACTGCCTACAACTTTTCCATTGGAATAAAAAATTATTACCTTATAAAGAATGACACACTTTGAATTCATACTTTCATTCTTTTTTTTTCTAGTCGTCTGATATTATTTGCATGTAGCAGAAACCTGATACCTTGATTTATTTATAGATTTATAAACTTGCGTCTATTCTAAAAGTGTTTTGTGATTAAAAAGTGTGCACTGAAATCATTTTATCCTCCTCTCGTGTGTTGTACCCTTGGGATGTTTTGTAAATAGTTAACAACTATTTTCCTCTAGCTTTTTGTGATGCCTTAATTTTTGTGTAAGTTCTATGCGTTTTGTTTGATCTGTAAGTTTTTAGTTTATATAATCTGTAACATATTTGTTTCTTTTGTTGATACTCTTACAAGTGTTGAGAGTGATGTATAGCCTTTTTTTTTTTACTAACTTGCTTACTTTATTTTGGTATATTGTTGCCTGCATGCTTGTATACATTTTCTCTATTGGACCCGTTACTAGCCGTTGGCTATGGGTCCGAGCAGTGTTTGCGTACAATTGTAAAGCAACAAAGATCAATAAATCAAATCAAAAAAAAAAAAAAACTACCGAAGAAGGTGTGGTTTTGGCGACCGGTTTGAACGGGCGAGAGACCTGTGTTTCGACAGAACGGCCAGGCGGCAATACATCAGCCATGCGCAATTAAAATCTGCAATTTGAATTGCACCGAACATGTTTATCCGTTACGTGGCCAATCACTGCGTCCATAATGATGCTTGCTGAACGGCGACCGATAATTGCGCGCGGCGAGGCTTTGGAAGTATGCAACTGAAACGAAAGAGCCCGTTCTTGTTCTTAATTTCGACAGGTCTTTTCGTCAACTGGACAGATACGGCCAATTACCGAAGATGGTGTGGCTGTGGCGTCCGAGTTGAACGGACGCCAGACGTGTATTTCGACGGAACGCCCAGGCGGCAATACATAAGGCATGCGCAATTAAAATCTGCAATTTGACTAACACCGAACATGTTTATGCGTTACGTCGCCAATCACTGCGTCCATAATGATGCTTGCTGAACGGCGACCGATAATTGCGCGCGGCGAGGCTTTGGAAGTATGCAACTGAAACGAAAGAGCCCGTTCTTGTTCTTAATTTCGACAGGTCTTTTCGTCAACTGGACAGATACGGCCAATTACCGAAGATGGTGTGGCTGTGGCGTCCGAGTTGAACGGGCGCCAGACGTGTATTTCGACGGAACGTCCAGGCGGCAATACATCAGGCATGCGCAATTAAAATCTGCAGTTTGACTAACACCGAACATGTTTATCCGTTACGTCGCCAATCACTGCGTCGATAACGATGCTTGCTGAACGGCGACCGATAATTGCGCGCGTCGAGGCTTTGGAAGTATGCAACTAAAACTAAAGAGCCCGTTCTTGTTCTTAATTCCGACAGGGCTTTTCGTCAACTGGACAGATGCGGCCAACTACCGAAGAAGGTGTGGCTGTGGCGTACGGTTTGAACGGGCGAGAGACCTGTGATTCGACAGAACGGCCAGGCGGCAAGACGTCAGGAATGCGCAAATAAAATCTGCAATTTGACTAACACCGACCATGTTTATCAGTTACGTCGGCAATCACTGTGTCCACAAATGCTTGCTGAACGGCGACCGATAATTGCGCACGGCGAGGCCTTGGAAGTATACAACTAAATTGTCCGTTCTTGTTCTTAATTCCTGCCGTGCTTTTCGTCAGCTGGACAGATGCGGCCAACTACCGAAGGTTAGGCTGTGGCGTCCGGTTTCAGCGGGCGAGAGACCTTTGTTTCGACAGAACGCCCAGGCGGCAATACATCAGGCATGCGCAATTAAAATCTGCAATTTGACTAACACCGAACATGTTTATGCGTTACGTCGCCAATCACTGCGTCCATAATGATGCTTGCTGAACGGCGACCGATAATTGCGCGCAGCGAGGCATTGGAAGTATGCAACTAAAGAGCCCGTTCTTGGTCTTAATTCCTGCCGTGCTTTTCGTCAACTGAACAGATGCGGCAAACTACCGAAGAAGGTGTGGCTGTCGCGTCCGGTTTGAACGGGCGAGAGACCTGTGTTTCGACAGAACGCCCAGGCGCCAATAAATCAGGCATGCGCAATTAAAATCTGCAATTTCACTAACACCGACCATGTTTATCCGTTACGTCGCCAATCACTGCGTCCATAATGATGCTTGCTGAACGGTTACCGATAATTGCGCGCGGCGAGGCTTTGGAAGTGTGCAACTAAAGAGCCCGTTCTTTTTCTTAATTCCGACAGGGCTGTTCGTCCACTAGACAGATGCGTCCAACTACCGAAGAAGGTGTGGATGTGGCGTCCGAGTTGAACGGACGCCAGACGTGTATTTCGATGGAACGTCCAAGCGGCAATACATCAGGCATGCGCAATTAAAATCTGCAATTTGACTAACACCGAACATGTCTATCCGTTACGTCGCCAATCACTGCGTCCATAATGATGCTTGCTGAACGGCGACCAATTGCGCGCGGCGAGGCCTTGGAAGTATGCAACTAAAGAGCCCGTTATTTTTCTTAATTCCTGCCGTGCTTTTCGTCAACTGGACAGATGCGGCAAACTACCGAAGAAGGTGTGGCTGTCGGGTCCGGTTTGAACGGGCGAGAGACCTGTGTTTCGACAGAACGTCCAAGCGGCAATACATCAGGCATGCGCAATTAAAATCTGCAATTTGACTAACACCGAACATGTTTATCCTTTACGTCGCCAATCACTGCGTCCATAATGATGCTTGCTGAACGGCGACCAATTGCGCGCGGCGAGGCCTTGGAAGTATGCAACTAAAGAGCCCGTTCTTTTTCTTAATTCCTGCCATGTTTTCGTCAACTGGACAGATGCGGCCAACAACCGAAGAAGGTGCGGCTGTGGCGTCAGGTTTGAACGGGCGAGAGACCTGTGTTTCGACAGAACGGCCAGGAGGCAAGACATCAGGCATGCGCAATTAAAATCTGCAATTTGAATTACACCGAACATGTTTATCCGTTACGTGGCCAATCACTGCGTGCATAATGATGCTTGCTGAGCGGCGACCGATAATTGCGCGCTGCGAGGCTTTGGAAGTATGGAAGTAAAGAGCCCGGACTTTTTCTTAATTCCTGCCATGTTTTCGTCAACTGCACAGATGCGGCCAACAACCGAAGAAGGTGTGGCTGTCGGGTCCGGTTTGAACGGGCGAGAGACCTGTGTTTCGACAGAACGTCCAAGCGGCAATACATCAGGCATGCGCAAATAAAATCTGCAATTTGACTAACACCGAACATGTCTATCCGTTACGTCGCCAATCACTGCGTCCATAATGATGCTTGCTGAACGGCGACCAATTGCGCGCGGCGAGGCCTTGGAAGTATGCAACTAAAGAGCCCGTTCTTTTTCTTAATTCCTGCCATGTTTTCGTCAACTGGACAGATGCGGCCAACAACCGAAGAAGGTGCGGCTGTGGCGTCAGGTTTGAACGGGCGAGAGACCTGTGTTTCGACAGAACGGCCAGGAGGCAAGACATCAGGCATGCGCAATTAAAATCTGCAATTTGAATTACACCGAACATGTTTATCCGTTACGTGGCCAATCACTGCGTGCATAATGATGCTTGCTGAGCGGCGACCGATAATTGCGCGCTGCGAGGCTTTGGAAGTATGGAAGTAAAGAGCCCGGACTTTTTCTTAATTCCTGCCATGTTTTCGTCAACTGCACAGATGCGGCCAACAACCGAAGAAGGTGCGGCTGTGGCGTCCGGTTTGAACGGGCGAGAGACCTGTGTTTCGACAGAACGGCCAGGAGGCAAGACATCAGGCATGCGCAACTAAAATCTGCAATTTGACTAACACCGAACATGTTTATCTGTTACGTCGCCAATCACTGCGTCCATAATGATGCTTGCTGAACGGCGACCAATTGCGCGCGGCGAGGCCTTGGAAGTATGCAACTAAAGAGCCCGGACTTTTTCTTAATTCCTGCCATGTTTTCGTCAACTGCACAGATGCGGCCAACAACCGAAGAAGGTGCGGCTGTGGCGTCCGGTTTGAACGGGCGAGAGACCTGTGTTTCGACAGAACGGCCAGGAGGCAAGACATCAGGCATGCGCAATTAAAATCTGCAATTTGACTAACACCGAACATGTTTATCTGTTACGTCGCCAATCACTGCGTCCATAATGATGCTTGCTGAACGGCGACCAATTGCGCGCGGCGAGGCCTTGGAAGTATGCAACTAGAAAGCCCGTTCTTGTTCTTAATTCCTGCCGTGCTCTTCGTCAACTGGACAGATGTGGCAAACTACCGAATAAGGTGTGGCTGTGGCGTCAGGTTTGAACGGGCGAGAAAGCTGTGTTTCGAGAGAACGCCCAGGCGGCAATACATCAGGAATGCGCAATTAAAATCTGCAATTTGACTAACACCGAGCATGTTTATCCGTTACGTCGCCAATCACTGCGCCTATAATGATGCTTGCTGAACGGCGACCAATTGCGCGCGGCGAGGCCTTGGAAGTATGCAACTAAAGAGCCCGTTATTTTTCTTAATTCCTGCCATCTTTTCGTCAACTGGACAGATGCGGCACAAACCGAAGAAGGTGCGACTGTGGCGTCCGGTTTGAACGGACGAGAGGCCTGTGTTTCGACAGAACGGCCAGGAGGCAAGACATCAGGCATGCGCAATTAAAATCTGCAATTTGAATTACACCGAACATGTTTATCTGTTACGTCGCCAATCACTGCGTCCATAATGATGCTTGCTGAACGGCGACCAATTGCGCGCGGCGAGGCCTTGGAAGTATGCAACTAGAGAGCCCGGACTTTTTCTTAATTCCTGCCATGTTTTCGTCAACTGCACATATGCGGCCAACTACCGAAGAAGGTGTGGCTTTGGCGTCCAGTTTCAGCGGGCGAGAGACCTGTGTTTCGACAGAACGCCCAGGCGGCAATACATCAGGCATGCGCAATTAAAATCTGCAATTTGACTAACACCGAACATGTTTATGCGTTACGTCGCCAATCACTGCGTCCATAATTATGCTTGCTGAACGGCGACCGATAATTGCGCGTGGCGAGGCCTTGGAAGTATGCAACTAAAGAGCCCGTTCTTGTTCTTAATTCCGGCCGTGCTTTTCGTCAGCTGGACAGATGTGGCAAACTACCGAATAAGGTGTGGCTGTGGCGTCAGGTTTGAACGGGCGAGAAAGCTGTGTTTCGAGAGAACGCCCAGGCGGCAATACATCAGGCATGCGCAATTAAAATCTGCAATTTGACTAACACCGAACATGTCTATCCGTTACGTCGCCAATCACTGCGTCCATAATGATGCTTGCTGAACGGCGACCAATTGCGCGCGGCGAGGCCTTGGAAGTATGCAACTAAAGAGCCCGTTATTTTTCTTAATTCCTGCCGTGCTTTTCGTCAACTGGACAGATGCGGCAAACTACCGAAGAAGGTGTGGCTGTCGGGTCCGGTTTGAACGGGCGAGAGACCTGTGTTTCGACATAACGTCCAAGCGGCAATACATCAGGCATGCGCAATTAAAATCTGCAATTTGACTAACACCGAACATGTCTATCCGTTACGTCGCCAATCACTGCGTCCATAATAATGCTTGCTGAACGGCGACCAATTGCACGCGGCGAGGCCTTGGAAGTATGCAACTAAAGAGCCCGTTCTTTTTCTTAATTCCTGCCATCTTTTCGTCAACTGGACAGATGCGGCCAACAACCGAAGAAGGTGCGGCTGTGGCGTCCGGTTTGAACGGGCGAGAGACCTGTGTTTTGACAGAACGGCCAGGCGGCAATACATCAAGCATGCGCAATTAAAATCTGCAATTTGACTAACACCGAACATGTTTATCTGTTACGTCGCCAATCACTGCGTCCATAATAATGCTTGCTGAACGGCGACCAATTGCACGCGGCGAGGCCTTGGAAGTATGCAACTAAAGAGCCCGTTCTTTTTCTTAATTCCTGCCATCTTTTCGTCAACTGGACAGATGCGGCCAACAACCGAAGAAGGTGCGGCTGTGGCGTCCGGTTTGAACGGGCGAGAGACCTGTGTTTTGACAGAACGGCCAGGCGGCAATACATCAGGCATGCGCAATTAAAATCTGCAATTTGACTAACACCGAACATGTTTATCTGATACGTCGCCAATCACTGCGTCCATAATAATGCTTGCTGAACGGCGACCAATTGCGCGCGGCGAGGCCTTGGAAGTATGCAACTAAAGAGCCCGTTCTTTTTCTTAATTCCTGCCATCTTTTCGTCAACTGGACAGATGCGGCCAACAACCGAAGAAGGTCGGCTGTGGCGTCCGGTTTGAACGGGCGAGAGACCTGTGTTTCGACAGAACGGCCAGGCGGCAATACATCAGGCATGCGCAATTAAAATCTGCAATTTGAATTACACCGAACATGTTTATCCGTTACGTGGCCAATCACTGCGTCCATAATGGTGCTTGCTGAACGGCGACCGATAATTGCGCGCGGCGAGGCTTTGAAAGTATGCAACTAAAACTTAAGAGTCCGTTCTTGTTCTTAATTCCGGCAGGGTTTTTCGTAAACTGGACAGATGCGGCCAACTACCGAAGGTGTGGCTGTGGCGTCCGAGTTGAAAGGACGCCAGTCGTGTATTTCGACGGAACGTCCAGGCGGAACTACATTAGGCATGCGCAATTAAAATCTGAAATTTGACTAGCTCCGAACATGTTTATCTGTTACGTCGCCAATCACTGCGTCCATAATGATGCTTGCTGAACGGCGACCGATAATTGCGCGGGGCGAGGCCTTGGAAGCATGCAACTAAAGAGCCCGTTCTTTTTCTTAATTCCTGCCATCTTTTCGTCAACTGGACAGATGCGGCCAACAACCGAAGAAGGTGCGGCTGTGGCGTCCGGTTTGAACGGGTGAGAGACCTGTGTTTCGACAGAACGGCCAGGAGGCAAGACATCAGGCATGAGCAATTAAAATCTGCAATTGGACTAACACCGAACATGTTTATCCGTTACGTCGCCAATCACTGCGTGCATAATGATGCTTGCTGAACGGCGACCAATTGCGCGCGGCGAGGCCTTGGAAGTATGCAACTAAAGAGCCCGGACTTTTTCTTAATTCCTGCCATGTTTTCGTCAACTGCACAGATGCTGCCAACAACCGAAGAAGGTGCGGCTGTGGCGTCCGGTTTGAACGGGCGAGAGACCTGTGTTTCGACAGAACGGCCAGGAGGCAAGACATCAGGCATGCGCAATTAAAATCTGCAATTTGAATTACACCGAACATGTTTATCCGTTACGTGGCCAATCACTGCGTCCATAATGATGCTTGCTGAACGGCGACCAATTGCGCGCGGCGAGGCCTTGGAAGTATGCAACTAAAGAGCCCGGACTTTTTCTTAATTCCTGCCATGTTTTCGTCCACTGCACAGATGCGGCCAACAACCGAAGAAGGTGCGGCTGTGGCGTCCGGTTTGAACGGGCGAGAGACCTGTGTTTCGATAGAACGGCCAGGCGGCAATACATCAGGCATGCGCAACTAAAATCTGCAATTTGACTAACACCGAACATGTTTATCTGTTACGTCGCCAATCACTGCGTCCATAATGATGCTTGCTGAACGGCGACCAATTGCGCGCGGCGAGGCCTTGGAAGTATGCAACTAAAGAGCCCGGACTTTTTCTTAATTCCTGCCATGTTTTCGTCAACTGCACAGATGCGGCCAACAACCGAAGAAGGTGCGGCTGTGGCGTCCGGTTTGAACGGGCGAGAGACCTGTGTTTCGACAGAACGGCCAGGAGGCAAGACATCAGGCATGCGCAATTAAAATCTGCAATTTGACTAACACCGAACATGTTTATCTGTTACGTCGCCAATCACTGCGTCCATAATGATGCTTGCTGAACGGCGACCAATTGCGCGCGGCGAGGCCTTGGAAGTATGCAACTAGAGAGCCCGTTCTTGTTCTTAATTCCTGCCGTGCTCTTCGTCAACTGAACAGATGCGGCAAACTACCGAAGAAGGTGTGGCTTTGGCGACCGGTTTGAACGGGCGAGAGACCTGTGTTTCGACAGAACGGCCAGGCGGCAATACATCAGGCATGCGCAATTAAAATCTGCAATTTGACTAACACCGAACATGTTTATGCGTTACGTCGCCAATCACTGCGTCCATAATGATGCTTGCTGAACGGCGACCAATTGCGCGCGGCGAGGCCTTGGAAGTATGCAACTAAAGAGCCCGGACTTTTTCTTAATTCCTGCCATGTTTTCGTCAACTGCACAGATGCGGCCAACAACCGAAGAAGGTGCGGCTGTGGCGTCCGGTTTGAACGGGCGAGAGACCTGTGTTTCGACAGAACGGCCAGGCGGCAATACATCAGGCATGCGCAATTAAAATCTGCAATTTGACTAACACCGAACATGTTTATGCGTTACGTCGCCAATCACTGCGTCCATAATTATGCTTGCTGAACGGCGACAGATAATTGCGCGTGGCGAGGCCTTGGAAGTATGCAACTAAAGAGCCCGGACTTTTTCTTAATTCCTGCCATGTTTTCGTCAACTGCACAGATGTGGCAAACTACCGAATAAGGTGTGGCTGTGGCGTCAGGTTTGAACGGCCGAGAAAGCTGTGTTTCGAGAGAACGCCCAGGCGGCAATACATCAGGCATGCGCAATTAAAATCTGCAATTTGACTAACACCGAACATGTTTATCCGTTACGTCGCCAATAACTGCGTCTATAACGATGCTAGCTGAACGGCGACAAAAAATTGCGCACGGCGAGGCTTTGGAAGTATGCAACTAAAGAGCCCGTTATTTTTCTTAATTCCTGCCATCTTTTCGTCAACTGGACAGATGCGGCCAACAACCGAAGAAGGTGTGGCTGTGGCGTCCGGTTTGAACGGGCGAGAGACCTGTGTTTCGACAGAACGGCCAAGCGGCAAGACATCAGGCATGCGCAATTAAAATCTGCAATTTAACTAACACCGAACATGTTTATCCGTTACGTCGCCAATCACTGCGCCTATAATAATGCTTGCTGAACGGCGACCAATTGCGCGCGGCGAGGCCTTGGAAGTATGCAACTAAAGAGCCCGTTATTTTTCTTAATTCCTGCCATCTTTTCGTCAACTGGACAGATGCGGCCAACAACCGAAGAAGGTGCGGCTGTGGCGTCCGGTTTGAACGGGCGAGAGACCTGTGTTTCGACAGAACGGCCAGGAGGCAAGACATCAGGCATGCGCAATTAAAATCTGCAATTTGACTAACACCGAACATGTTTATCCGTTACGTCGCCAATCACTGCGCCTATAATGATGCTTGCTGAACGGCGACCAATTGCGCGCGGCGAGGCCTTGGAAGTATGCAACTAAAGAGCCCGTTCTTTTTCTTAATTCCTGCCATCTTTTCGTCAACTGGACAGATGCGGCCAACAACCGAAGAAGGTCGGCTGTGGCGTCCGGTTTGAACGGGCGAGAGACCTGTGTTTCGACAGAACGGCCAGGCGGCAATACATCAGGCATGCGCAATTAAAATCTGCAATTTGAATTACACCGAACATGTTTATCCGTTACGTGGCCAATCACTGCGTCCATAATGGTGCTTGCTGAACGGCGACCGATAATTGCGCGCGGCGAGGCTTTGAAAGTATGCAACTAAAACTTAAGAGTCCGTTCTTGTTCTTAATTCCGGCAGGGTTTTTCGTAAACTGGACAGATGCGGCCAACTACCGAAGGTGTGGCTGTGGCGTCCGAGTTGAAAGGACGCCAGTCGTGTATTTCGACGGAACGTCCAGGCGGAACTACATTAGGCATGCGCAATTAAAATCTGAAATTTGACTAGCTCCGAACATGTTTATCTGTTACGTCGCCAATCACTGCGTCCATAATGATGCTTGCTGAACGGCGACCGATAATTGCGCGGGGCGAGGCCTTGGAAGCATGCAACTAAAGAGCCCGTTCTTTTTCTTAATTCCTGCCATCTTTTCGTCAACTGGACAGATGCGGCCAACAACCGAAGAAGGTGCGGCTGTGGCGTCCGGTTTGAACGGGTGAGAGACCTGTGTTTCGACAGAACGGCCAGGAGGCAAGACATCAGGCATGCGCAATTAAAATCTGCAATTGGACTAACACCGAACATGTTTATCCGTTACGTCGCCAATCACTGCGTGCATAATGATGCTTGCTGAACGGCGACCAATTGCGCGCGGCGAGGCCTTGGAAGTATGCAACTAAAGAGCCCGGACTTTTTCTTAATTCCTGCCATGTTTTCGTCAACTGCACAGATGCTGCCAACAACCGAAGAAGGTGCGGCTGTGGCGTCCGGTTTGAACGGGCGAGAGACCTGTGTTTCGACAGAACGGCCAGGAGGCAAGACATCAGGCATGCGCAATTAAAATCTGCAATTTGAATTACACCGAACATGTTTATCCGTTACGTCGCCAATCACTGCGTCCATAATGATGCTTGCTGAACGGCGACCAATTGCGCGCGGCGAGGCCTTGGAAGTATGCAACTAGAGAGCCCGTTCTTGTTCTTAATTCCTGCCGTGCTCTTCGTCAACTGAACAGATGCGGCAAACTACCGAAGAAGGTGTGGCTTTGGCGACCGGTTTGAACGGGCGAGAGACCTGTGTTTCGACAGAACGGCCAGGCGGCAATACATCAGGCATGCGCAATTAAAATCTGCAATTTGACTAACACCGAACATGTTTATGCGTTACGTCGCCAATCACTGCGTCCATAATGATGCTTGCTGAACGGCGACCAATTGCGCGCGGCGAGGCCTTGGAAGTATGCAACTAAAGAGCCCGGACTTTTTCTTAATTCCTGCCATGTTTTCGTCAACTGCACAGATGCGGCCAACAACCGAAGAAGGTGCGGCTGTGGCGTCCGGTTTGAACGGGCGAGAGACCTGTGTTTCGACAGAACGGCCAGGCGGCAATACATCAGGCATGCGCAATTAAAATCTGCAATTTGACTAACACCGAACATGTTTATGCGTTACGTCGCCAATCACTGCGTCCATAATTATGCTTGCTGAACGGCGACAGATAATTGCGCGTGGCGAGGCCTTGGAAGTATGCAACTAAAGAGCCCGGACTTTTTCTTAATTCCTGCCATGTTTTCGTCAACTGCACAGATGTGGCAAACTACCGAATAAGGTGTGGCTGTGGCGTCAGGTTTGAACGGCCGAGAAAGCTGTGTTTCGAGAGAACGCCCAGGCGGCAATACATCAGGCATGCGCAATTAAAATCTGCAATTTGACTAACACCGAACATGTTTATCCGTTACGTCGCCAATAACTGCGTCTATAACGATGCTAGCTGAACGGCGACAAAAAATTGCGCACGGGGAGGCTTTGGAAGTATGCAACTAAAGAGCCCGTTATTTTTCTTAATTCCTGCCATCTTTTCGTCAACTGGACAGATGCGGCCAACAACCGAAGAAGGTGTGGCTGTGGCGTCCGGTTTGAACGGGCGAGAGACCTGTGTTTCGACAGAACGGCCAAGCGGCAAGACATCAGGCATGCGCAATTAAAATCTGCAATTTAACTAACACCGAACATGTTTATCCGTTACGTCGCCAATCACTGCGCCTATAATAATGCTTGCTGAACGGCGACCAATTGCGCGCGGCGAGGCCTTGGAAGTATGCAACTAAAGAGCCCGTTATTTTTCTTAATTCCTGCCATCTTTTCGTCAACTGGACAGATGCGGCCAACAACCGAAGAAGGTGCGGCTGTGGCGTCCGGTTTGAACGGGCGAGAGACCTGTGTTTCGACAGAACGGCCAGGAGGCAAGACATCAGGCATGCGCAATTAAAATCTGCAATTTGACTAACACCGAACATGTTTATCCGTTACGTCGCCAATCACTGCGCCTATAATGATGCTTGCTGAACGGCGACCAATTGCGCGCGGCGAGGCCTTGGAAGTATGCAACTAAAGAGCCCGTTCTTTTTCTTAATTCCTGCCATCTTTTCGTCAACTGGACAGATGCGGCCAACAACCGAAGAAGGTGCGGCTGTGGCGTCCGGTTTGAACGGGCGAGAGACCTGTGTTTCGACAGAACGGCCAAGCGGCAAGACATCAGGCATGCGCAATTAAAATCTGCAATTTGACTAACACCGAACATGTTTATCCGTTACGTCGCCAATCACTGCGCCTATAATGATGCTTGCTGAACGGCGACCAATTGTGCGCGGCGAGGTCTTGGAAGTATGCGACTAAAGAGCCCGTTCTTTTTCTTAATTCCTGCCATCTTTTCGTCAACTGGACAGATGCGGCCAACAACCGAAGAAGGTCGGCTGTGGCGTCCGGTTTGAACGGGCGAGAGACCTGTGTTTCGACAGAACGGCCAGGCGGCAATACATCAGGCATGCGCAATTAAAATCTGCAATTTGAATTACACCGAACATGTTTATCCGTTACGTGGCCAATCACTGCGTCCATAATGATGCTTGCTGAACGGCGACCGATAATTGCGCGCGGCGAGGCTTTGAAAGTATGCAACTAAAACTTAAGAGCCCGTTCTTGTTCTTAATTCCGGCAGGGCTTTTGTAAACTGGACAGATGCGGCCAACTACCGAAGGTGTGGCTGTGGCGTACAAGTTGAAAGGACGCCAGTCGTGTATTTCGACGGAACGTCCAGGCGGAACTACATCAGGCATGCGCAATTAAAATCTGCAATTTGACTAACACCGAACATGTTTATCCGTTACGTCGCCAATCACTGCGTCGATAACGATGCTTGCTGAACGGCGACCAATATTTGCGCGCGGCGAGGCTTTGGAAGTATGCAACTAAAACTAAAGAGCCCGTTCTTGTTCTTAATTCCGACAGGGCTTTTCGTCAACTGGACAGATGCGGCCAACTACCGAAGAAGGTGTGGCTGTGGCGTCCGGTTTGAACGGGCGAGAGACCTGTGATTCGACAGAACGGCCAGGCGGCAAGACGTCAGGAATGCGCAAATAAAATCTGCAATTTGACTAACACCGACCATGTTTATCAGTTACGTCGGCAATCACTGTGTCCATAAATGCTTGCTGAACGGCGACCGATAATTGCGCACGGCGAGGCCTTGGAAGTATACAACTAAATTGTCCGTTCTTGTTCTTAATTCCTGCCGTGCTTTTCGTCAGCTGGACAGATGCGGCAAACTACCGAAGAAGGTTAGGCGGTGGCGTCCGGTTTAAGCGGGCGAGAGACCTGTGTTTCGACAGAACGGCCAGGCGGCAATACATCAGGCATGCGAAATTAAAATCTGCAATTTGACTAACACCGAACATGTTTATCCGTTACGTGGCCAATCACTGCGTCCATAATGGTGCTTGCTGAACGGCGACCGATAATTGCGCACGGCGAGGCCTTGGAAGTATACAACTTAATTGTCCGTTCTTGTTCTTAATTCCTGCCGTGCTTTTCGTCAGCTGGACAGATGCGGCCAACTACCGAAGAAGGATAGGCTGTGGCGTCCGGTTTAAGCGGGCGAGAGACCTGTGTTTCGACAGAACGGCCAGGCGGCAATACATCAGGCATGCGCAATTAAAATCTGCAATTTGACTAACACCGAACATGTTTATGCGTTACGTCGCCAATCACTGCGTCCATAATGATGCTTGCTGAACGGCGACCGATAATTGCGCGTGGCGAGGCCTTGGAAGTATGCAACTAAAGAGCCCGTTCTTGTTCTTAATTCCTGCCGTGCTTTTCGTCAACTGGACAGATGCGGCCAACTACCGAAGAATTAGTGGCTGTGGCGTCCGAGTTGAACAGGCGCCAGACTTGTATTTCGACGGAACGTCCAGGCAGCAATACATCAGGCATGCGCCATTAAAATCTGCAGTTTGACTAACACCGAACATGTTTATCCGTTACGTCGCCAATCACTGCGTCCATAACGATGCTTGCTGAACGGCGACCGATAATTGCGCGCAGCGAGGCATTGGAAGTATGCAACTAAAGAGCCCGTTCTTGTTCTTAATTCCTGCCGTGCTTTTCGTCAACTGAATAGATGCGGCAAACTACCGAAGAAGGTGTGGCTGTTGCGTCCGGTTTGAACGGGCGAGAGACCTGTGATTCGACAGAACGGCCAGGCGGCAAGACGTCAGGAATGCGCAAATAAAATCTGCAATTTGACTAACACCGACCATGTTTATCAGTTACGTCGGCAATCACTGCGTCCATAATGATGCTTGCTGAACGGCGACCGATAATTGCGCGCGGCGAGGCTTTGGAAGTATGCAACTAAAACTAAAGAGCCCGTTCTTGTTCTTAATTCCGACAGGGCTTTTCGTCAACTGGACAGATGCGGCCAACTACCGAAGAAGGTGTGGCTGTCGCGTCTGGTTTGAACGGGCGAGAGACCTGTGATTCGACAGAACGGCCAGGCGGCAAGACGTCAGGAATGCGCAAATAAAATCTGCAATTTGACTAACACCGACCATGTTTATCAGTTACGTCGGCAATCACTGCGTCCATAATGATGCTTGCTGAACGGCGACCGATAATTGCGCGCGGCGAGGCTTTGGAAGTATGCAACTAAAACTAAAGAGCCCGTTCTTGTTCTTAATTCCGACAGGGCTTTTCGTCAACTGGACAGATGCGGCCAACTACCGAAGAAGGTGTGGCTGTCGCGTCTGGTTTGAACGGGCGAGAGACCTGTGATTCGACAGAACGGCCAGGCGGCAAGACGTCAGGAATGCGCAAATAAAATCTGCAATTTGACTAACACCGACCATGTTTATCAGTTACGTCGGCAATCACTGTGTCCATAAATGCTTGCTGAACGGCGACCGATAATTGCGCACGGCGAGGCCTTGGAAGTATACAACTAAATTGTTCGTTCTTGTTCTTAATTCCTGCCGTGCTTTTCGTCAGCTGGACAGATGCGGCCAACTACCGAAGAAGGTTAGGCGGTGGCGTCCGGTATAAGCGGGCGAGAGACCTGTGTTTCGGCAGAACGGCCAGGAGGCAAGACATCAGGCATGCGCAATTAAAATCTGCAATTTGACTAACACCGAACATGTTTATCTGTTACGTCGCCAATCACTGCGTCCATAATGATGCTTGCTGAACGGCGACCGATAATTGCGCGCGGCGAGGCTTTGGAAGTATGCAACTAAAACTAAAGAGCCCGTTCTTGTTCTTAATTCCGACAGGGCTTTTCGTCAACTGGACAGATGCGGCCAACTACCGAAGAAGGTGTGGCTGTCGCGTCTGGTTTCAACGGGCGAGAGACCTGTGATTCGACAGAACAGCCAGGCGGCAAGACGTCAGGAATGCGCAAATAAAATCTGCAATTTGACTAACACCGACCATGTTTATCAGTTACGTCGGCAATCACTGTGTCCATAAATGCTTGCTGAACGGCGACCGATAATTGCGCACGGCGAGGCCTTGGAAGTATACAACTAAATTGTTCGTTCTTGTTCTTAATTCCTGCCGCGCTTTTCGTCAGCTGGACAGATGCGGCCAACTACCGAAGAAGGTTAGGCGGTGGCGTCCGGTATAAGCGGGCGAGAGACCTGTGTTTCGGCAGAACGGCCAGGCGGCAATACATCAGGCATGCGAAATTAAAATCTGCAATTTGACTAACACCGAACATGTTTATCCGTTACGTGGCCAATCACTGCGTCCATAATGGTGCTTGCTGAACGGCGACCGATAATTGCGCACGGCGAGGCCTTGGAAGTATACAACTAAATTGTCCGTTCTTGTTCTTAATTCCTGCCGTGCTTTTCGTCAGCTGGACAGATGCGGCCAACTACCGAAGAAGGTTAGGCTGTGGCGTCTGGTTTCAGCGGGCGAGAGACCTGTGTTTCGACAGAACGCCCAGGCGGCAATACATCAGGCATGCGCCATTAAAATCTGCAATTTGACTAACACCGACCATGTTTATCCGTTACGTCGCCAATCACTGCGTGCATAATGATGCTTGCTGAACGGCGACCGATAATTGCGCGTGGCGAGGCCTTGAAAGTATGCAACTAAAGAGCCCGTTCTTGTTCTTAATTACTGCCGCGCTTTTCGTCAACTGGACAGATGCGGCCAACTACAGAAGAATTAGTGGCTGTGGCGTCCGAGTTGAACAGGCGCCAGACGTGTATTGCGACGGAACGTCCAGGCAGCAATACATCAGGCATGCGCAATTAAAATCTGCAATTTCACTAACACCGACCATGTTTATCCGTTACGTCGCCAATCACTGCGTCCACAATGATGCTTGCTGAACGGTGACCGATAATTGCGCGCGGCGAGGCTTTGGAAGTGTGCAACTAAAGAGCCCGTTCTTGTTCTTAATTTCGACAGGTCATTTCGTCAACTGGACAGATACGGCCAATTACCGAAGATGGTGTGGCTGTGGCGTCCGAGTTGAACGGACGCCAGACGTGTATTTCGATGGAACGCCCAGGCGGCAATACATAAGGCATGCGCAATTAAAATCTGCAATTTGACTAACACCGAACATTTTTATGCGTTACGTCGTCAATCGCTGCGTCCATAATGATGCTTGCTGAACGGCGACCGATAATTGCGCGCCGCGAGGCCTTGGAAGTATGCAACTAAAGAGCCCGTTCTTGTTCTTAATTCCTGCCGTGCTTTTCGTCAACTGGACAGATGCGGCCAACTACCGAAGAAGGTGTGGCTGTCGGGTCCGGTTTGAACGGGCGAGAGACCTGTGTTTCGACAGAACGCCCAGGCGCCAATACATCAGGCATGCGCAATTAAAATCTGCAATTTGACTAACACCGAACATGTTTATCCGTTACGTCCCCAATCACTGCGTCCATAATGATGCTTGCTGAACGGTGACCGATAATTGCGCGCGGCGAGGCTTTGGAAGTGTGCAACTAAAGAGCCCGTTTTTGTTCTTAATTCCTGCCGTGCTTTTCGTCAACTGGACAGATGCGGCAAACAACCGAAGAAGGTGTGGCTGTTGCGTCCGAGTTGAACGGGCGCCAGACGTGTATTTCGACGGAATGTCCAGGCGGAACTACATCAGGCATGCGAAATTAAAATCTGCAATTTGACTAACACCGAACATGTTTATCCGTTACGTGGCCAATCACTGCGTCCATAATGGTGCTTGCTGAACGGCGACCGATAATTGCGCACGGCGAGGCCTTGGAAGTATACAACTAAATTGTCCGTTCTTTTTCCTAATTCCTGCCGTGCTTTTCGTCAGCTGGACAGATGCGGCCAACTACCGAAGAAGGTTAGGCTGTGGCGTCTGGTTTCAGCGGGCGAGAGACCTGTGTTTCGACAGAACGCCCAGGCGGCAATACATCAGGCATGCGCAAATAAAATCTGCAATTTCACTAACACCGAACATGTTTATCTGTTACGTCGCCAATCACTGCGTCCATAAATGCTTGCTGAACGGCGACCGATAATTGCGCACGGCGAGGCCTTGGAAGTATACAACTAAATTGTTCGTTCTTGTTCTTAATTCCTGCCGTGCTTTTCGTCAGCTGGACAGATGCGGCCAACTACCGAAGAAGGTTAGGCTGTGGCGTCTGGTTTCAGCGGGCGAGAGACCTGTGTTTCGACAGAACGCCCAGGCGGCAATACATCAGGCATGCGCCATTAAAATCTGCAATTTGACTAACACCGACCATGTTTATCCGTTACGTCGCCAATCACTGCGTGCATAATGATGCTTGCTGAACGGCGACCGATAATTGCGCGTGGCGAGGCCTTGAAAGTATGCAACTAAAGAGCCCGTTCTTGTTCTTAATTACTGCCGCGCTTTTCGTCAACTGGACAGATGCGGCCAACTACAGAAGAATTAGTGGCTGTGGCGTCCGAGTTGAACAGGCGCCAGACGTGTATTGCGACGGAACGTCCAGGCAGCAATACATCAGGCATGCGCAATTAAAATCTGCAATTTCACTAACACCGACCATGTTTATCCGTTACGTCGCCAATCACTGCGTCCACAATGATGCTTGCTGAACGGTGACCGATAATTGCGCGCGGCGAGGCTTTGGAAGTGTGCAACTAAAGAGCCCGTTCTTGTTCTTAATTTCGACAGGTCATTTCGTCAACTGGACAGATACGGCCAATTACCGAAGATGGTGTGGCTGTGGCGTCCGAGTTGAACGGACGCCAGACGTGTATTTCGATGGAACGCCCAGGCGGCAATACATAAGGCATGCGCAATTAAAATCTGCAATTTGACTAACACCGAACATTTTTATGCGTTACGTCGTCAATCGCTGCGTCCATAATGATGCTTGCTGAACGGCGACCGATAATTGCGCGCCGCGAGGCCTTGGAAGTATGCAACTAAAGAGCCCGTTCTTGTTCTTAATTCCTGCCGTGCTTTTCGACAACTGGACAGATGCGGCCAACAACCGAAGAAGGTGTGGCTGTGGCGTCCGGTTAGAACGGGCGAGAGACCTGTGTTTCGACAGAACGGCCAAGCGGCAAGACATCAGGCATGCACAATCAAAATCTGCAATTTGACTAACACCGAACATGTTTATCCGTTGCGTCGCCAATGACTGCGTCCATAATGATGCTTGCTGATCGGCGACCGATAATTGCGCGCGGCGAGGCTTTGGAAGTATGCAACTAAAACTAAAGAGCCCGTTCTAGTTCTTAATTCCTACCGTGCTTTTCGTCAGCTGGACAGATGCGGCACACTACCGAAGAAGGTTTGGCTGTGGCGTCCGGTTTCAGCAGGCGAGAGACCTGTGTTTCGACAGAACGGCCAGGCGGCAATACATCAGGCATGCGAAATTAAAATCTGCAATTTGACTAACACCGAACATGTTTATCCGTTACGTGGCCAATCACTGCGTCCATAATGGTGCTTGCTGAACGGCGACCGATAATTGCGCGCGGCGAGGCTTTGGAAGTATGCAGCTAAAACTAAGGAGCGCTTTCTTGTTCTTAATTCTGACAGGGCTTTTCGTCAACTGGACAGATGCGGCCAACTACCCAAGAAGGTGTGGCTGTGGCGTCCGGATTGAACGGGCGTGAGACCTGTGTTTCGACAGAACGGCCAGGCCGCAAGACGTCAGGAATGCGCAAATAAAATCTGCAATTTGACTAACACCGAACATGTTTATCAGTTACGTCGGCAATCACTGTGTCCATAAATGCTTGCTGAACGGCGACCGATAATTGCGCGCGGCGAGGCCTTGGAAGTATACAACTAAATTCTCCGTTCTTGTTCTTAATTCCTGCCGTGCTTTTCGTCAGCTGGACAGATGCGGCCAACTACCGAAGAAGTTTAGGCTGTGGCGTCCGGTTCCAGCGGGCGAGAGACCTGTGTTTCGACAGAACGCCCAGGCGGCAATACATCAGGCATGCGCAATTAAAATCTGCAATTTGACTAACACCGAACATGTTTATGCGTTACGTCGCCAATCACTGCGTCCATAATGATGCTTGCTGAACGGCGACCGATAAATGCGCGCCGCGAGGCCTTGGAAGTATGCAACTAAAGAGCCCGTTCTTGTTCTTAATTCCTGCCGTGCTTTTCGTCAACTGGACAGATGCGGCCAACTACCGAAGAAGGTGTGGCTGTGGCGTCCGAGTTGAACAGGCGCCAGACGTGTATTTCGACGGAACGTCCAGGCAGAAATACATCAGGCATGCGCAATTAAAATCTGCAGTTTGACTAACACCGAACATGTTTATCCGTTACGTCGCCAATCACTGCGTCCATAACGATGCTTGCTGAACGGCGACCGATAAATGCGCGCCGCGAGGCCTTGGAAGTATGCAACTAAAGAGCCCGTTCTTGTTCTTAATTCCTGCCGTGCTTTTCGTCAACCAAACAGATGCGGCAAACTACCGAGGAAGGTGTGGCTGTCGGGTCCGGTTTGAACGGGCGAGAGACCTGTGTTTCGACAGAACGCCCAGGCGCCAATACATCAGGCATGCGCAATTAAAATCTGCAATTTGACTAACACCGAACATGTTTATCCGTTACGTCCCCAATCACTGCGTCCATAATGATGCTTGCTGAACGGTGACCGATAATTGCGCGCGGCGAGGCTTTGGAAGTGTGCAACTAAAGAGCCCGTTTTTGTTCTTAATTCCTGCCGTGCTTTTCGTCAACTGGACAGATGCGGCAAACAACCGAAGAAGGTGTGGCTGTTGCGTCCGAGTTGAACGGGCGCCAGACGTGTATTTCGACGGAATGTCCAGGCGGAACTACATCAGGCATGCGAAATTAAAATCTGCAATTTGACTAACACCGAACATGTTTATCCGTTACGTGGCCAATCACTGCGTCCATAATGGTGCTTGCTGAACGGCGACCGATAATTGCGCACGGCGAGGCCTTGGAAGTATACAACTAAATTGTCCGTTCTTTTTCCTAATTCCTGCCGTGCTTTTCGTCAGCTGGACAGATGCGGCCAACTACCGAAGAAGGTTAGGCTGTGGCGTCTGGTTTCAGCGGGCGAGAGACCTGTGTTTCGACAGAACGCCCAGGCGGCAATACATCAGGCATGCGCAAATAAAATCTGCAATTTCACTAACACCGAACATGTTTATCTGTTACGTCGCCAATCACTGCGTCCATAAATGCTTGCTGAACGGCGACCGATAATTGCGCACGGCGAGGCCTTGGAAGTATACAACTAAATTGTTCTTTCTTGTTCTTAATTCCTGCCGTGCTTTTCGTCAGCTGGACAGATGCGGCCAACTACCGAAGAAGGTTAGGCGGTGGCGTCCGGTATAAGCGGGCGAGAGACCTGTGTTTCGGCAGAACGGCCAGGCGGCAATACATCAGGCATGCGAAATTAAAATCTGCAATTTGACTAACACCGAACATGTTTATCCGTTACGTGGCCAATCACTGCGTTCATAATGGTGCTTGCTGAACGGCGACCGATAATTGCGCACGGCGAGGCCTTGGAAGTGTACAACTAAATTGTCCGTTCTTGTTCTTAATTCCTGCCGTGCTTTTCGTCAGCTGGACAGATGCGGCCAACTACCGAAGAAGTTTAGGCTGTGGCGTCCGGTTCCAGCGGGCGAGAGACCTGTGTTTCGACAGAACGCCCAGGCGGCAATACATCAGGCATGCGCAATTAAAATCTGCAATTTGACTAACACCGAACATGTTTATGCGTTACGTCGCCAATCACTGCGTCCATAATGATGCTTGCTGAACGGCGACCGATAAATGCGCGCCGCGAGGCCTTGGAAGTATGCAACTAAAGAGCCCGTTCTTGTTCTTAATTCCTGCCGTGCTTTTCGTCAACTGGACAGATGCGGCCAACTACCGAAGAAGGTGTGGCTGTGGCGTCCGAGTTGAACCGGCGCCAGACGTGTATTTCGACGGAACGTCCAGGCAGAAATACATCAGGCATGCGCAATTAAAATCTGCAGTTTGACTAACACCGAACATGTTTATCCGTTACGTCGCCAATCACTGCGTCCATAATGATGCTTGCTGAACGGCGACCGATAAATGCGCGCCGCGAGGCCTTGGAAGTATGCAACTAAAGAGCCCGTTCTTGTTCTTAATTCCTGCCGTGCTTTTCGTCAACTGGACAGATGCGGCCAACTACCGAAGAAGGTGTGGCTGTGGCGTCCGAGTTGAACCGGCGCCAGACGTGTATTTCGACGGAACGTCCAGGCAGAAATACATCAGGCATGCGCAATTAAAATCTGCAATTTGACTAACACCGAACATGTTTATGCGTTACGTCGCCAATCACTGCGTCCATAATGATGCTTGCTGAACGGCGACCGATAAATGCGCGCCGCGAGGCCTTGGAAGTATGCAACTAAAGAGCCCGTTCTTGTTCTTAATTCCTGCCGTGCTTTTCGTCAACTGGACAGATGCGGCCAACTACCGAAGAAGGTGTGGCTGTGGCGTCCGAGTTGAACAGGCGCCAGACGTGTATTTCGACGGAACGTCCAGGCAGAAATACATCAGGCATGCGCAATTAAAATCTGCAATTTGACTAACACCGAACATGTTTATGCGTTACGTCGCCAATCACTGCGTCCATAATGATGCTTGCTGAACGGCGACCGATAAATGCGCGCCGCGAGGCCTTGGAAGTATGCAACTAAAGAGCCCGTTCTTGTTCTTAATTCCTGCCGTGCTTTTCGTCAACCAAACAGATGCGGCAAACTACCGAGGAAGGTGTGGCTGTCGGGTCCGGTTTGAACGGGCGAGAGACCTGTGTTTCGACAGAACGCCCAGGCGCCAATACATCAGGCATGCGCAATTAAAATCTGCAATTTGACTAACACCGAACATGTTTATCCGTTACGTCCCCAATCACTGCGTCCATAATGATGCTTGCTGAACGGTGACCGATAATTGCGCGCGGCGAGGCTTTGGAAGTGTGCAACTAAAGAGCCCGTTTTTGTTCTTAATTCCTGCCGTGCTTTTCGTCAACTGGACAGATGCGGCAAACAACCGAAGAAGGTGTGGCTGTTGCGTCCGAGTTGAACGGGCGCCAGACGTGTATTTCGACGGAATGTCCAGGCGGAACTACATCAGGCATGCGAAATTAAAATCTGCAATTTGACTAACACCGAACATGTTTATCCGTTACGTGGCCAATCACTGCGTCCATAATGGTGCTTGCTGAACGGCGACCGATAATTGCGCACGGCGAGGCCTTGGAAGTATACAACTAAATTGTCCGTTCTTTTTCCTAATTCCTGCCGTGCTTTTCGTCAGCTGGACAGATGCGGCCAACTACCGAAGAAGGTTAGGCTGTGGCGTCTGGTTTCAGCGGGCGAGAGACCTGTGTTTCGACAGAACGCCCAGGCGGCAATACATCAGGCATGCGCAAATAAAATCTGCAATTTGACTAACACCGAACATGTTTATCTGTTACGTCGCCAATCACTGCGTCCATAAATGCTTGCTGAACATCGACCGATAATTGCGCACGGCGAGGCCTTGGAAGTATACAACTAAATTGTTCGTTCTTGTTCTTAATTCCTGCCGTGCTTTTCGTCAGCTGGACAGATGCGGCCAACTACCGAAGAAGGTTAGGCGGTGGCGTCCGGTATAAGCGGGCGAGAGATTTGTGTTTCGGCAGAACGGCCAGGCGGCAATACATCAGGCATGCGCAATTAAAATCTGCAGTTTGACTAACACCGAACATGTTTATCCGTTACGTCGCCAATCACAGCGTCCATAACGATGCTTGCTGAACGGCGACCGATAATTGCGCGCAGCGAGGCATTGGAAGTATGCAACTAAAGAGCCCGTTCTTGTTCTTAATTCCTGCCGTGCTTTTCGTCAACTGAATAGATGCGGCAAACTAGCGAAGAAGGTGTGGCTGTTGCGTCCGGTTTGAACGGGCGAGAGACCTGTGTTTCAACAGAACGCCCAGGCGCCAATAAATCAGGCATGCGCAATTAAAATCTGCAATTTCACTAACACCGACCATGTTTATCCGTTACGTCGCCAATCACTGCGTCCATAATGATGCTTGCTGAACGGTGACCGATAATTGCGCGCGGCGAGGCTTTGGAAGTGTGCAACTAAAGAGCCCGTTCTTGTTCTTAATTTCGACAGGGCTTTTCGTCAACTGGACAGATACGGCCAATTACCGAAGATGGTGTGGCTGTGGCGTCCGTGTTGAACAGACCCCAGACATGTATTTCGACGGAACGCCCAGGCGGCAATACATTAGGCATGCGCAATTAAAATCTGCAATTTGACTAACACCGAACATGTTTATGCGTTACATCGCCAATCAATGCGTCCATAATGATGCTTTCTGAACGGCGACCGATAATTTCGCGCGGCGAGGCTTTGGAAGTATGCAACTAAAACTAAAGAGCCCGTTCTTGTTCTTAATTCCGACAGGGCTTTTCGTCAACTGGACAGATGCGGCCAACTACCGAAGAAGGTGTGGCTGTGGCGTCCGAGTTGAACGGGCGCCAGACTTGTATTTCTATGGAACGTCCAGGCGGCAATACATCAGGCGTGCGCAATTAAAATCTGCAGTTTGACTAACACCGAACATGTTTATCCGTTACGTCGCCAATCACTGCGTCGATAACGATGCTCGCTGAACGGCGACCGATAATGGCGCGCAGCGAGGCCTTGGAAGTATGCAACTAAAGAGCCCGTTCTTGTTCTTAATTCCTGCCGTGCGTTTCGTCAACTGAACAGATGCGGCAAACTACCGAAGAAGGTTAGGCTGTGGCGTCCGGTTTGAACGGGCGAGAGACCTGTGATTCGACAGAACGGCCAGGCGGCAAGACGTCAGGAATGCGCAAATAAAATCTGCAATTTGACTAACACCGATCATGTTTATCAGTTACGTGGCCAATCACTGCGTCCATAATGGTGCTTGCTGAACGGCGACCGATAATTGCGCGCGGCGAGGCTTTGGAAGTATGCAGCTAAAACTAATGAACACTTTCTTGTCCTTAATTCCGACAGGGCTTTTCGTCAACTGGACAGATGCGGCCAACTACCGAAGAAGGTGTGGCTGTGGCGTCCGGTTTGAACGGGCGAGAGACCTGTGTTTGGGCAGAACGGCCAGGCGGCAATACATCAGGCATGCGCAATTAAAATGTGCAATTTGACTAACACCGAACATGTTTATCTGTTACGTCGCCAATCACTGCGTCCATAATGATGCTTGCTGAACGGCGACAAAAAATTGCGCACGGTGAGGCTTTGGAAGTATGCAACTAAAGAGCCCGTTCTAGTTCTTAATTCCGACAGAGCTGTTCGTCCACTGGACAGATGCGTCCAACTACCGAAGGAGGTGTGGATGTGGCGTCCGAGTTGAACGGACGCCAGACATGTATTTCGATGGAACGTCCAAGCGGCAATACATCAGGCATGCGCAATTAAAATCTGCAATTTGACTAACACCGAAAATGTCTATCCGTTACGTCGCCAATCACTGCGTCCATAATGATGCTTGCTGAACGGCGACCAATTGCGTGCGGCGAGGCCTTGGAAGTATGCAACTAAAGAACCCGTTATTTTTCCTAATTCCTGCCGTGCTTTTCGACAACTGGACAGATGCGGCCAACAACCGAAGAAGGTGTGGCTGTGGCGTCCGGTTAGAACGGGCGAGAGACCTGTGTTTCGACAGAACGGCCAAGCGGCAAGACATCAGGCATGCACAATTAAAATCTGCAATTTGACTAACACCGAACATGTTTATCCGTTGCGTCGCCAATGACTGCGTCCATAATGATGCTTGCTGATCGGCGACCGATAATTGCGCGCGGCGAGGCTTTGGAAGTATGCAACTAAAACTAATGAGCGCTTTCTTGTTCTTAATTCCGACAGGGCTTTTCGTCAACTGTACAGATGCGGCCAACTACCGAAGAAGGTGTGGCTGTGGCGTCCGAGTTGAACGGGCGCCAGACGTGTATTTCGACGGAACGTCCAGGCGGCAATACATCGGGCATGCGCAATTAAAATCTGCAATTTGACTAACACCGAACATGTTTACCCTTTACGTCGCCAATCACTGCGTCCATAATGATGCTTGCTGAGGGGAAACCGATAATTGCGCGCGGCGAGGCTTTGGAAGTATGCAACTAAAGAGCCCGTTCTTGTTCTAAAATCCTGCCGTGCTTTTCGTCAACTGGACAGATGCGGCCAACTACAGAAGAAGGTGTGGCTGTGGCGTGCGGTTTGAACGGGCGAGAGACCTGTGTTTCGACAGAATGTCCAGGCGGCAATACATCAGGCATGCGCAATTAAAATCTGCAGTTTTACTAGCACCGAACATGTTTATCCGTTACGTCGCCAATCACTACGTGCATAATGATGCTTGCTGAACGGCGACCGATAATCGCGCGCGGCGAGGCTTTGGAAGTATACATACAACTGAAGAGCCCGTTCTTGTTCTTAATTCCTGCCGTGCTTTTCGTCAACTGGTCAGATGCGGCCAACTAACGAAGAAGGTGTGGCTGTGGCGTCCGAGTTGAACGAACGCCAGACGTGTATTTCGACGGAACGTCCAGGCGGCAATACATCAGGCATGCGCAATTAAAATCTGCAATTTGACTAACACCGAACATGTTTATCCGTTACGTCGCCAATCACTGCGTCCATAATGATGCTTGCTGAACGGCGACCGATAATTGCGCGCGGCGAGGCCTTGGAAGTATGCAACTAAAGAGCCCGTTCTTGTTCTTAATTTCGACAGGGCTTTTCGTCAATTGGACAGACGCTGGTGGCGTGAAACCGGTACAGACATGGCTGTACCATTCGCGCACGCGCTCTTCTTGCTGCATGCTTTGCTTCGTTCAAGTACTAGCCAACCTGTCCTGAAGAATCAACTCAACGGCTTATCTGTACACCGGTCGCCAGACGGGGAATCATCGTTCATCTGCCCGCCATGGACAACTGCCAAGTTTGACCGCAACGAAAGGGATCAGGAGGTGTGCTACAAGCTGAATTTGGCCGCGGTCCGCTTCCGCCCAACGAACATTGGACCGATAATCCTGTCGGCTACAGACTACAAAAATCGCGGAACTTCACCCAGCAGTTGGGGCGTGGAACCGGTACGGACATGGCTGTACCATTCACGCACGCGTTCTTCTTGCTGCAGGTTAGTGGCACCGATTTTCATCGTAGGCACTCAGCATATGCACTGCCGGTTCCACCCCCTGTGCTTTTTTCAAGTCTCCTTTCTCATTCGTTCCGCCATAGTTGCTTGTGCCGAAAACGGCACCACTTCGTGTTGTATCACCGTTTTGCATTCTATTTTCTTCGTTTGATTTGAAGCAGCGCAAGGCCGAAAGCCAAAGAAGAGAGCCGAGAAAGAAACGGACGACACAGCGCTGAACTAACAACTGACGTTTATTTGCCACGCTGCACGTATAAATACATTCAGGCACCAAAAAGGGGAAAACAAAGCAAAGAGCTCATTCATGCACTGGGATTCTGCAAGCCAACACAAGCTAAAATGTGCGATTCAGGAAGCGAAGTTCTTTTTGAGATAAAGACACTGATGGAGCGCTTACACATGTGTCACCATACGTCTTGATGTTCGAAGCCTCGATTATTTCGCGGCACAGCTTATCTCTGTTCCTATCCACAACTCTGCAAAATTCAAACTGTGGGGTGCACTCGCACTCACGACAGTGCATGCTGAGGTTACGGGACTCTTTATTATCTACATTGTTGTGGTCCTGCCTGAGCCTATCATTTAAGCACTGTCCTGTCTGACCAATATAAAACTTATTACAAGTCAATGGAATAAAATACACGACATTTTTTTGACACTTCCCGAATTTGCGCTCATGATTTTTCGTGCAAACGGGGATAGTTTTCCCTGGATTGTTGACACGCATGCACAAACTTGATAACTTAATGGGAGCCGAAAAAACAACATCCACTCCGACTCTTTTACCAACACTTTTCAAATTATGTGATATCTTGTGGATGTAGGGAATAGCTGCTACTGGCTTACTTGTTTGACATTCAGGACTCGGGGAGCATTTCAGTTTCTTCAACAAAACATCGGCCCCAGAAGAAAGAACATGAAGCGGATAGCCACAAGCAGTAAGCCTCCCTACTTGGATTGCTAAAGCTGCGTGCGGTTTTATGTCGACAGGATTTTGTAAGTGCACTCCTGAAGCTTGACATGACAATTCCTCTTTTAACAAGCTTCGAGTGCGCAGAACTATAAGGTAGCAATGGTTTATTAGCCCTAGGCTCGAAAGACCAGCACACACTGCAAGGTGAAAACTGCAGGCTCAAGTCTAGAAATCTGGTTGTGTCCTCTACAGGAACTTCATGAGTTACTTCCAAAGGGGCAAGAACATCAGAAAAAACACCTCGAACTTTGGACACTTCCCTACTAAAGGCTTCGCGCCCACAGGTGAGCAAAACTAGAACTTGGATGACTATCTAGTTTTGCTCACCTGTGGGCGCGAAGCCTTTAGTAGGGAAGTGTCCAAAGTTCGAGGTGTTTTTTCTGATGTTCTTGCCCCTTTGGAAGTAACTCATGAAGTTCCTGTAGAGGACACAATCAGATTTCTAGACTTGAGCCTGCAGTTTTCACCTTGCAGTGTGTGCTGGTCTTTCGAGCCTAGGGCTAATAAACCATTGCTACCTTATAGTTCTGCGCACTCGAAGCTTGTTAAAAGAGGAATTGTCATGTCAAGCTTCAGGAGTGCACTTACAAAATCCTGTCGACATAAAACCGCACGCAGCTTTAGCAATCCAAGTAGGGAGGCTTACTGCTTGTGGCTATCCGCTTCATGTTCTTTCTTCTGTGGCCGATGTTTTGTTGAAGAAACTGAAATGCTCCCCGAGTCCTGAATGTCAAACAAGTAAGCCAGTAGCAGCTATTCCCTACATCCACAAGATATCACATAATTTGAAAAGTGTTGGTAAAAGAGTCGGAGTGGATGTTGTTTTTTCGGCTCCCATTAAGTTATCAAGTTTGTGCATGCGTGTCAACAATCCAGGGAAAACTATCCCCGTTTGCACGAAAAATCATGAGCGCAAATTCGGGAAGTGTCAAAAAAATGTCGTGTATTCTATTCCATTGACTTGTAATAGGTTTTATATTGGTCAGACAGGACAGTGCTTAAATGATAGGCTCAGGCAGGACCACAACAATTTAGATAATAAAGAGTCCCGTAACCTCAGCATGCACTGTCGTGAGTGCGAGTGCACCCCACAGTTTGAATTTTGCAGAGTTGTGGATAGGAACAGAGATAAGCTGTGCCGCGAAATAATCGAGGCTTCGAACATCAAGACGTATGGTGACACATGTGTAAGCGCTCCATCAGTGTCTTTATCTCAAAAAGAACTTCGCTTCCTGAATCGCACATTTTAGCTTGTGTTGGCTTGCAGAATCCCAGTGCATGAATGAGCTCTTTGCTTTGTTTTCCCCCTTTTTGGTGCCTGAATGTATTTATACGTGCAGCGTGCCAAATAAACGTCAGTTGTTAGTTCAGCGCTGTGTCGTCCGTTTTTTTCTCGGCTCTCTTCTTTGGCTTTCGGCCTTGCGCTGCTTCAAATCAAACTATGAATAACCAACTCGCCCATCAGCTTGTGCTTTCTATTTTCTTCTGTTGCTTCCGTGCGGAGACGTTCAGCTAAATCCGGGCCCTGGCGATGACACAGTCCTGCAACAGCTTCTAAGTGGTCAGCAGGAGATAAAAAACAAGCTATCTGACATTGAACAATATCAAGCTGAAAATAAGTCTGCAATGGCCAGCCTAAATTCCCGCATAACAAAACTAGAATCGGCAATAGCTAAGATAGATGAAATGCAAAACACCGTGTTACAGTGCAGAAAAAGCTGTGAAGTTCAGGACACAAGGCTGCGCTCTCTCGAACGTAAACTGGATGATATTGGAAACAGCAGTAGACGATGCAATTTAGTGTTCTTTGGTGTTAAATATGAAGACGAACGATAATCGCATCAGACAGCAGAAAAGAAAATGAAAGACCTATGCTCCTCCACTTTGAAATGCGACAATATTGCAATTGAAAGGGCACATCGTTTAGGGAAATTTTCAGAAGATCGACCTCGACCGATTATTGCTAACTTCACTTCGTACAAAGCTAAGCAAGCGGTTTTGTCAAACGCGAAGGAACTTAAAGGATCCAAGATAAGCATATCGGAAGATTTTTCTGCGACCGTTAGAATGAAAAGGAAGCGGTTGTCAGAATATAGCAAAAAAGTTGAAAAAGGTTTGGTTTGGTTTGGTTTATATGGGTTTAACGTCCCAAAGCGACTCAGGCTATGAGAGACGCCGTAGTGAAGGGCTCCGGAAATTTCGACCACCTGGGGTTCTTTACCGTGCACTGACATCGCACAGTACACGGGCCTCTAGAATTTCGCCTCCATCGAAATTCGACCGCCGCGGCCGGGATCGAACCCGCGTCTTTCGGGCCAGCAGCCGAGCGCCATAACCACTCAGCCACCGCGGCGGCTAAAAGTTGAAGTTGAAAAAGAAACTGACAAAATGCATCTGAAATACGTTACCATGTACCTAAACGGTGTCAAGTATATATTTGATGAATCGCTTGACCAGGTAGTTCCTGCTCATTGACAAAAGTCGGCGAATCGCTTTCTTTTTCGGTCTTGATTGTGAACTGTCGGAGCATTAAGAATAAAACAGAAGACTTCGCGGCCCCCCTTAACATGACTCGGCCCGCTGTGGTGCTCGGATCCGAATCCTGGCTTGATGAAACTGTTCGCGATACAGCAATTTTTCCCAGAAGCTATGTTTGCTACCGGAAGGACCGAAACTGTCGTGTAGGAGGTGTCGTCATACTAATAGACGAGGCAATTAACTCTAGGGTGCTTGAAATAGATGTTGGCCAAAGTGAGGTCATTTGGGCTCTCATTAAACTTTAAAATGGCAAAACTGTTTCTTTATGTTCATTTTACCGCCCGCCGAGCGATCCGTTAAATGTTTTGCATGACCTGAATTATGCAATTGAGGCTGTAAAAACAGACTACATGGTAATGAGAGGTGACTTTAATCTTCCAGGAGTTAGCTGGGGAGAGCAACGGCCTACTTCGAGAGTACAGGGTGCGTCAACCAACGCAATCATTGAAATTTGCTGCTCTTATGCTCTGACTTTGTTGGTCCATGAGCCTACGCGTGGGGCTAATATTTTAGATCTGATATTAACGAATCCTCCCACTGCTGCGAGACTTCCTGTAGTACTCCCAGGTATTAGTGACCATGATGTCGTTTTCTGCGAGATGAATTTGCACTACGCAAAAATTGCTAATTGTGCTCGGCGACGCATTTACAGCTGTCAAAAACCCCGTACAAATGATATAGCACTTTCCTTAGATGCATATTACGATGTCTTCGAAACTTTAGCGGAAACCGAAAATGTGCAGACGTTGTGGAACAT
Source organism: Amblyomma americanum (assembly GCF_052857255.1). Classification (NCBI taxonomy): domain Eukaryota; kingdom Metazoa; phylum Arthropoda; class Arachnida; order Ixodida; family Ixodidae; genus Amblyomma; species Amblyomma americanum. Next base: position 13,522,934 of record NC_135500.1, read on the forward strand.
ATTCAAAAATAAGCTTATCGACTTGCGCGATCAGTATGTGCCATCATGGATAATGACGCCTCGACGCAGTAGATCTAAGCCTTGGTGTAATCGAGAGGTGCGCAGGATTGCCAGGAAAAGGGCGACTACTTATGCTGCATATAAGAAATCACCTTCATTCCGCTTGAGCCAGAAACAGAAGCAAATAACTAAGGACATGAAACATGTGTTGAAAATTGAAAAAGATAAGTTCTTTGAATCTATTCCTTCAAGGATGCAGAGGCGCCCAAAACAACTCTGGCAACTTATCAAATTGAATGGCAAACATGCAGTGTAAGTTCCACCGCTCGAAGATGACCACAGGTTTATCCATATCGATCTTGCAAAAGCAAAACTTTTCAACTACTACTTTAACTCTGTGTTTGCTGGCCGCCTGAGCAGCCATCACTATAATGCGCAGAACACCGGTCTGAGTGCAGAACACATAGAAGACATCGTTTTTGATTTGCGCGGAATTCAAACATTGCTAGAAAAATTGAATCCTTCGAAAGCCACGGGGCCAGACGGCTTACCATTTGCATTACTTTCTTCGTGCGCGGGCCCTGTATCAAAATACTTGTTTCTTATTTTAACAAAATCGCTCCAAGAAAGTGCTTAAACAGATGATTGGAAATTTGCTCACGTCGTGCCAGTGCACAAGTCGGGGCCCTGCCGTATCGTTTCAAATTACCGTCCGATCTCGCTAACGAGTATTAGCTGCAATATGCTTGAACATATCTTCTTTACAAACTAAATGAATCATTCGAACGCTTTTTCGTTGCTATCCCACCAGCAACACGGTTCCCGCACTGGATTCTCTTGTGTCACGCAATTGACCGAATTTACATATGACCTGGCTGGTGCCTTGGACGACGGATTCACTATTGACTGTTTATATTTAGATTTCCGGAAAACCTTTGACTTAGTCCCCCATTATTTACTGCTTGAAAAACTATCCTGGTACAACATAAATTGTTCAGTTATTGCCTGGATTAAAAAATATTTGCATTTGAGACGTCAAATAGTAGTGTTAAATGGAGCGCAGTCTGATCAGGCAGACGTATCGTCTGGTGTACCTCAGGGGTCAGTTCTGGGGCCACATTTCTTTTTAATCTACATGAATGATATATGTTGCGGTATTTCTTCAAAAATGCGTTTGTTCGCAGACGACTGCGTTCTATACAGGGTCATTCATACTTCCGACGATTGCATTGCCCTGCAGAATGATTTATCCTTGATTACCAACTGGTGCAATACTTGGCGCATGGATATTAATGTGAAAAAATCTGTGTACATGTGCTTTACTAGAAAAGAAAATTCTCATGACTTTTCATACTGTATTAACGCGGAAACATTGTCAAAAGTTTTCAAACATAAATATCTTGGTGTATACTTTACTGCAAATTTATCCTGGCATCCCCATATAGATTCATTACAAGCAAGGCTTCCAGAGTACTGAGTTTTCTTCGCAGCAATGCGAAGAATTTACCGCCCAATGCCGAAGAGCTCCTGCATAAAACTAAGATTAGACCAGTACTTGAATATGCATGCTGTGTCTGGGACCCTTGGCTGCCGGTAGATATTCACAAGGTTGAAATGATCCAGAATTTGGCTGTGCGATTTCTTAATGCCAATTTTTCCAGGAATTTTAGCGTCTCCGCTGCAAAGAATAACCTTGGATGGGAATCACTCCAGCAGCGAAGGAAACTTCTTAGACTAAAATTTCTCCACAATGTCTTTCATAATAAAACTGGCATTAACCGGGAGCATTATCTGCGTCCCCCCGACTATGTCTCACCGCGTCTTGATCATGCCTTCAAAATTAAAGAGATCAGGTGTAAAACGAACTTCTTCAAGATGTCCTTCTTCCTCCAAACAATTCGTGAATGGAATAAACTCCCACATGATATTGTTACCATTACATCCCCTGATGTATTTTTTTCCTCTTTGCGAAATATGCATTGTAATTAAGCCGTTGTTTTTTTCTTCTTGTTTTCGTTAAAGTGTTGCCTGTATGCTTGTTTGATTCAGTTGCTTGCCTGCTTCCTTTTCATCTGCGTTTCCTGCTTTTTCGATTGTGTTTGAGTTGTCTTGCCCCCCCTCCCCCCCGCCCCCACTGTAATGCCTCACGGCGCTGTGGGTATAGTGATAAATAAATAAACTACCGAAGACGGTGTGGCTGTGGCGTCAGGTTTGAACGGTCGCCAGACCTGTATTTCGACGGAACGTCTAGGCGGCAATACATCAGGCATGCGCAATTAAAATCTGCAATTCGACTAACACCGAACATGTTTATGCGTTACGTCGCCAATCACTGCGTCCATACTTGCGGAACGGCAACCGATAATTGCCCGCGGCGGAGCTTTGGAACTATGCAGCTAATGAGCCCGTTCTTGTTCTTAATTCCGACAGGGCTTTTCGTCAACTGGACAGATGCGGCCAACTACCGAAGACGGTGTGGCTGTGGCGTCACGTTTGAACGGGCGCCAGACCTGTATTTCGACGTAACGTCCAGGCGGCAATACATCAGGCATGCGCAATTAAAATCTGCAATTTGACTAACACCGAACATGTTTATGCGTTACGTCGCCAATCAGTGCGTACATAATGATCCTTGCTGAACGGCGACCGATAATTGCGTGCGGCGAGGCCTTGGAAGTATGCAACTAAAGAGCCTATTCTTGTTCTTAATTCCTGCCGTGCTTTTCGTCAACTGGACAGATGCGGCCAACTACCGAATACGGTGTGGCTGAGGCGTCAGGTTTGAACGGGCGCCAGACCTGTATTTCGACCGAACGTCCAGGCGGCAATACATCAGGCATGTGCAAATAAAATCTGCAATTTTACTAAAACCGAACATGTTTATTCGTTACATCGCCAATCACTGTGTCCATACTTGCGGAACGGCAACCTATAATTGTGCGCGGCGTGATTACCGGTAGACACACACACACACACACACACACACACACACACACACACACACACACACACACACACACACACACACACACACACACACACACACACACACACACACACACACACACACACACACACACACACACACACACACACACACACACACACACACACACACACACACACACACACACACACACACACACACACACACACACACACACACACACACACACACACACACACACACACACACACACACACACACACACACACACACACACACACACACACACACACACACACACACACACACACACACACACACACACACACACACACACACACACACACACACACACACACACACACACACACACACACACACACACACACACACACACACACACACACACACACACACACACACACACACACACACACACACACACACACACACACACACACACACACACACACACACACACACACACACACACACACACACACACACACACACACACACACACACACACACACACACACACACACACACACACACACACACACACACACACACACACACACACACACACACACACACACACACACACACACACACACACACACACACACACACACACACACACACACACACACACACACACACACACACACACACACACACACACACACACACACACACACACACACACACACACACACACACACACACACACACACACACACACACACACACACACACACACACACACACACACACACACACACACACACACACACACACACACACACACACACACACACACACACACACACACACACACACACACACACACACACACACACACTCACACACACACACTCACACACACACACACACACACACACACACACACACACACACACACACACACACACACACACACACACACACACACACACACACACACACACACACACACACACACACACACACACACACACACACACACACAAGTGAGGTCATTTGGGCTCTCATTAAACTTTAAAATGGCAAAACTGTTTCTTTATGTTCATTTTACCGCCCGCCGAGCGATCCGTTAAATGTTTTGCATGACCTGAATTATGCAATTGAGGCTGTAAAAACAGACTACATGGTAATGAGAGGTGACTTTAATCTTCCAGGAGTTAGCTGGGGAGAGCAACGGCCTACTTCGAGAGTACAGGGTGCGTCAACCAACGCAATCATTGAAATTTGCTGCTCTTATGCTCTGACTTTGTTGGTCCATGAGCCTACGCGTGGGGCTAATATTTTAGATCTGATATTAACGAATCCTCCCACTGCTGCGAGACTTCCTGTAGTACTCCCAGGTATTAGTGACCATGATGTCGTTTTCTGCGAGATGAATTTGCACTACGCAAAAATTGCTAATTGTGCTCGGCGACGCATTTACAGCTGTCAAAAACCCCGTACAAATGATATAGCACTTTCCTTAGATGCATATTACGATGTCTTCGAAACTTTAGCGGAAACCGAAAATGTGCAGACGTTGTGGAACATATTCAAAAATAAGCTTATCGACTTGCGCGATCAGTATGTGCCATCATGGATAATGACGCCTCGACGCAGTAGATCTAAGCCTTGGTGTAATCGAGAGGTGCGCAGGATTGCCAGGAAAAGGGCGACTACTTATGCTGCATATAAGAAATCACCTTCATTCCGCTTGAGCCAGAAACAGAAGCAAATAACTAAGGACATGAAACATGTGTTGAAAATTGAAAAAGATAAGTTCTTTGAATCTATTCCTTCAAGGATGCAGAGGCGCCCAAAACAACTCTGGCAACTTATCAAATTGAATGGCAAACATGCAGTGTAAGTTCCACCGCTCGAAGATGACCACAGGTTTATCCATATCGATCTTGCAAAAGCAAAACTTTTCAACTACTACTTTAACTCTGTGTTTGCTGGCCGCCTGAGCAGCCATCACTATAATGCGCAGAACACCGGTCTGAGTGCAGAACACATAGAAGACATCGTTTTTGATTTGCGCGGAATTCAAACATTGCTAGAAAAATTGAATCCTTCGAAAGCCACGGGGCCAGACGGCTTACCATTTGCATTACTTTCTTCGTGCGCGGGCCCTGTATCAAAATACTTGTTTCTTATTTTAACAAAATCGCTCCAAGAAAGTGCTTAAACAGATGATTGGAAATTTGCTCACGTCGTGCCAGTGCACAAGTCGGGGCCCTGCCGTATCGTTTCAAATTACCGTCCGATCTCGCTAACGAGTATTAGCTGCAATATGCTTGAACATATCTTCTTTACAAACTAAATGAATCATTCGAACGCTTTTTCGTTGCTATCCCACCAGCAACACGGTTCCCGCACTGGATTCTCTTGTGTCACGCAATTGACCGAATTTACATATGACCTGGCTGGTGCCTTGGACGACGGATTCACTATTGACTGTTTATATTTAGATTTCCGGAAAACCTTTGACTTAGTCCCCCATTATTTACTGCTTGAAAAACTATCCTGGTACAACATAAATTGTTCAGTTATTGCCTGGATTAAAAAATATTTGCATTTGAGACGTCAAATAGTAGTGTTAAATGGAGCGCAGTCTGATCAGGCAGACGTATCGTCTGGTGTACCTCAGGGGTCAGTTCTGGGGCCACATTTCTTTTTAATCTACATGAATGATATATGTTGCGGTATTTCTTCAAAAATGCGTTTGTTCGCAGACGACTGCGTTCTATACAGGGTCATTCATACTTCCGACGATTGCATTGCCCTGCAGAATGATTTATCCTTGATTACCAACTGGTGCAATACTTGGCGCATGGATATTAATGTGAAAAAATCTGTGTACATGTGCTTTACTAGAAAAGAAAATTCTCATGACTTTTCATACTGTATTAACGCGGAAACATTGTCAAAAGTTTTCAAACATAAATATCTTGGTGTATACTTTACTGCAAATTTATCCTGGCATCCCCATATAGATTCATTACAAGCAAGGCTTCCAGAGTACTGAGTTTTCTTCGCAGCAATGCGAAGAATTTACCGCCCAATGCCGAAGAGCTCCTGCATAAAACTAAGATTAGACCAGTACTTGAATATGCATGCTGTGTCTGGGACCCTTGGCTGCCGGTAGATATTCACAAGGTTGAAATGATCCAGAATTTGGCTGTGCGATTTCTTAATGCCAATTTTTCCAGGAATTTTAGCGTCTCCGCTGCAAAGAATAACCTTGGATGGGAATCACTCCAGCAGCGAAGGAAACTTCTTAGACTAAAATTTCTCCACAATGTCTTTCATAATAAAACTGGCATTAACCGGGAGCATTATCTGCGTCCCCCCGACTATGTCTCACCGCGTCTTGATCATGCCTTCAAAATTAAAGAGATCAGGTGTAAAACGAACTTCTTCAAGATGTCCTTCTTCCTCCAAACAATTCGTGAATGGAATAAACTCCCACATGATATTGTTACCATTACATCCCCTGATGTATTTTTTTCCTCTTTGCGAAATATGCATTGTAATTAAGCCGTTGTTTTTTTCTTCTTGTTTTCGTTAAAGTGTTGCCTGTATGCTTGTTTGATTCAGTTGCTTGCCTGCTTCCTTTTCATCTGCGTTTCCTGCTTTTTCGATTGTGTTTGAGTTGTCTTGCCCCCCCTCCCCCCCGCCCCCACTGTAATGCCTCACGGCGCTGTGGGTATAGTGATAAATAAATAAACTACCGAAGACGGTGTGGCTGTGGCGTCAGGTTTGAACGGTCGCCAGACCTGTATTTCGACGGAACGTCTAGGCGGCAATACATCAGGCATGCGCAATTAAAATCTGCAATTCGACTAACACCGAACATGTTTATGCGTTACGTCGCCAATCACTGCGTCCATACTTGCGGAACGGCAACCGATAATTGCCCGCGGCGGAGCTTTGGAACTATGCAGCTAATGAGCCCGTTCTTGTTCTTAATTCCGACAGGGCTTTTCGTCAACTGGACAGATGCGGCCAACTACCGAAGACGGTGTGGCTGTGGCGTCACGTTTGAACGGGCGCCAGACCTGTATTTCGACGTAACGTCCAGGCGGCAATACATCAGGCATGCGCAATTAAAATCTGCAATTTGACTAACACCGAACATGTTTATGCGTTACGTCGCCAATCAGTGCGTACATAATGATCCTTGCTGAACGGCGACCGATAATTGCGTGCGGCGAGGCCTTGGAAGTATGCAACTAAAGAGCCTATTCTTGTTCTTAATTCCTGCCGTGCTTTTCGTCAACTGGACAGATGCGGCCAACTACCGAATACGGTGTGGCTGAGGCGTCAGGTTTGAACGGGCGCCAGACCTGTATTTCGACCGAACGTCCAGGCGGCAATACATCAGGCATGTGCAAATAAAATCTGCAATTTTACTAAAACCGAACATGTTTATTCGTTACATCGCCAATCACTGTGTCCATACTTGCGGAACGGCAACCTATAATTGTGCGCGGCGTGATTACCGGTAGACACACACACACACACACACACACACACACACACACACACACACACACACACACACACACACACACACACACACACACACACACACACACACACACACACACACACACACACACACACACACACACACACACACACACACACACACACACACACACACACACACACACACACACACACACACACACACACACACACACACACACACACACACACACACACACACACACACACACACACACACACACACACACACACACACACACACACACACACACACACACACACACACACACACACACACACACACACACACACACACACACACACACACACACACACACACACACACACACACACACACACACACACACACACACACACACACACACACACACACACACACACACACACACACACACACACACACACACACACACACACACACACACACACACACACACACACACACACACACACACACACACACACACACACACACACACACACACACACACACACACACACACACACACACACACACACACACACACACACACACACACACACACACACACACACACACACACACACACACACACACACACACACACACACACACACACACACACACACACACACACACACACACACACACACACACACACACACACACACACACACACACACACACACACACACACACACACACACACACACACACACACACACACACACACACACACACACACACACTCACACACACACACTCACACACACACACACACACACACACACACACACACACACACACACACACACACACACACACACACACACACACACACACACACACACACACACACACACACACACACACACACACACACACACACACACACACAAGTGAGGTCATTTGGGCTCTCATTAAACTTTAAAATGGCAAAACTGTTTCTTTATGTTCATTTTACCGCCCGCCGAGCGATCCGTTAAATGTTTTGCATGACCTGAATTATGCAATTGAGGCTGTAAAAACAGACTACATGGTAATGAGAGGTGACTTTAATCTTCCAGGAGTTAGCTGGGGAGAGCAACGGCCTACTTCGAGAGTACAGGGTGCGTCAACCAACGCAATCATTGAAATTTGCTGCTCTTATGCTCTGACTTTGTTGGTCCATGAGCCTACGCGTGGGGCTAATATTTTAGATCTGATATTAACGAATCCTCCCACTGCTGCGAGACTTCCTGTAGTACTCCCAGGTATTAGTGACCATGATGTCGTTTTCTGCGAGATGAATTTGCACTACGCAAAAATTGCTAATTGTGCTCGGCGACGCATTTACAGCTGTCAAAAACCCCGTACAAATGATATAGCACTTTCCTTAGATGCATATTACGATGTCTTCGAAACTTTAGCGGAAACCGAAAATGTGCAGACGTTGTGGAACATATTCAAAAATAAGCTTATCGACTTGCGCGATCAGTATGTGCCATCATGGATAATGACGCCTCGACGCAGTAGATCTAAGCCTTGGTGTAATCGAGAGGTGCGCAGGATTGCCAGGAAAAGGGCGACTACTTATGCTGCATATAAGAAATCACCTTCATTCCGCTTGAGCCAGAAACAGAAGCAAATAACTAAGGACATGAAACATGTGTTGAAAATTGAAAAAGATAAGTTCTTTGAATCTATTCCTTCAAGGATGCAGAGGCGCCCAAAACAACTCTGGCAACTTATCAAATTGAATGGCAAACATGCAGTGTAAGTTCCACCGCTCGAAGATGACCACAGGTTTATCCATATCGATCTTGCAAAAGCAAAACTTTTCAACTACTACTTTAACTCTGTGTTTGCTGGCCGCCTGAGCAGCCATCACTATAATGCGCAGAACACCGGTCTGAGTGCAGAACACATAGAAGACATCGTTTTTGATTTGCGCGGAATTCAAACATTGCTAGAAAAATTGAATCCTTCGAAAGCCACGGGGCCAGACGGCTTACCATTTGCATTACTTTCTTCGTGCGCGGGCCCTGTATCAAAATACTTGTTTCTTATTTTAACAAAATCGCTCCAAGAAAGTGCTTAAACAGATGATTGGAAATTTGCTCACGTCGTGCCAGTGCACAAGTCGGGGCCCTGCCGTATCGTTTCAAATTACCGTCCGATCTCGCTAACGAGTATTAGCTGCAATATGCTTGAACATATCTTCTTTACAAACTAAATGAATCATTCGAACGCTTTTTCGTTGCTATCCCACCAGCAACACGGTTCCCGCACTGGATTCTCTTGTGTCACGCAATTGACCGAATTTACATATGACCTGGCTGGTGCCTTGGACGACGGATTCACTATTGACTGTTTATATTTAGATTTCCGGAAAACCTTTGACTTAGTCCCCCATTATTTACTGCTTGAAAAACTATCCTGGTACAACATAAATTGTTCAGTTATTGCCTGGATTAAAAAATATTTGCATTTGAGACGTCAAATAGTAGTGTTAAATGGAGCGCAGTCTGATCAGGCAGACGTATCGTCTGGTGTACCTCAGGGGTCAGTTCTGGGGCCACATTTCTTTTTAATCTACATGAATGATATATGTTGCGGTATTTCTTCAAAAATGCGTTTGTTCGCAGACGACTGCGTTCTATACAGGGTCATTCATACTTCCGACGATTGCATTGCCCTGCAGAATGATTTATCCTTGATTACCAACTGGTGCAATACTTGGCGCATGGATATTAATGTGAAAAAATCTGTGTACATGTGCTTTACTAGAAAAGAAAATTCTCATGACTTTTCATACTGTATTAACGCGGAAACATTGTCAAAAGTTTTCAAACATAAATATCTTGGTGTATACTTTACTGCAAATTTATCCTGGCATCCCCATATAGATTCATTACAAGCAAGGCTTCCAGAGTACTGAGTTTTCTTCGCAGCAATGCGAAGAATTTACCGCCCAATGCCGAAGAGCTCCTGCATAAAACTAAGATTAGACCAGTACTTGAATATGCATGCTGTGTCTGGGACCCTTGGCTGCCGGTAGATATTCACAAGGTTGAAATGATCCAGAATTTGGCTGTGCGATTTCTTAATGCCAATTTTTCCAGGAATTTTAGCGTCTCCGCTGCAAAGAATAACCTTGGATGGGAATCACTCCAGCAGCGAAGGAAACTTCTTAGACTAAAATTTCTCCACAATGTCTTTCATAATAAAACTGGCATTAACCGGGAGCATTATCTGCGTCCCCCCGACTATGTCTCACCGCGTCTTGATCATGCCTTCAAAATTAAAGAGATCAGGTGTAAAACGAACTTCTTCAAGATGTCCTTCTTCCTCCAAACAATTCGTGAATGGAATAAACTCCCACATGATATTGTTACCATTACATCCCCTGATGTATTTTTTTCCTCTTTGCGAAATATGCATTGTAATTAAGCCGTTGTTTTTTTCTTCTTGTTTTCGTTAAAGTGTTGCCTGTATGCTTGTTTGATTCAGTTGCTTGCCTGCTTCCTTTTCATCTGCGTTTCCTGCTTTTTCGATTGTGTTTGAGTTGTCTTGCCCCCCCTCCCCCCCGCCCCCACTGTAATGCCTCACGGCGCTGTGGGTATAGTGATAAATAAATAAACTACCGAAGACGGTGTGGCTGTGGCGTCAGGTTTGAACGGTCGCCAGACCTGTATTTCGACGGAACGTCTAGGCGGCAATACATCAGGCATGCGCAATTAAAATCTGCAATTCGACTAACACCGAACATGTTTATGCGTTACGTCGCCAATCACTGCGTCCATACTTGCGGAACGGCAACCGATAATTGCCCGCGGCGGAGCTTTGGAACTATGCAGCTAATGAGCCCGTTCTTGTTCTTAATTCCGACAGGGCTTTTCGTCAACTGGACAGATGCGGCCAACTACCGAAGACGGTGTGGCTGTGGCGTCACGTTTGAACGGGCGCCAGACCTGTATTTCGACGTAACGTCCAGGCGGCAATACATCAGGCATGCGCAATTAAAATCTGCAATTTGACTAACACCGAACATGTTTATGCGTTACGTCGCCAATCAGTGCGTACATAATGATCCTTGCTGAACGGCGACCGATAATTGCGTGCGGCGAGGCCTTGGAAGTATGCAACTAAAGAGCCTATTCTTGTTCTTAATTCCTGCCGTGCTTTTCGTCAACTGGACAGATGCGGCCAACTACCGAATACGGTGTGGCTGAGGCGTCAGGTTTGAACGGGCGCCAGACCTGTATTTCGACCGAACGTCCAGGCGGCAATACATCAGGCATGTGCAAATAAAATCTGCAATTTTACTAAAACCGAACATGTTTATTCGTTACATCGCCAATCACTGTGTCCATACTTGCGGAACGGCAACCTATAATTGTGCGCGGCGTGATTACCGGTAGACACACACACACACACACACACACACACACACACACACACACACACACACACACACACACACACACACACACACACACACACACACACACACACACACACACACACACACACACACACACACACACACACACACACACACACACACACACACACACACACACACACACACACACACACACACACACACACACACACACACACACACACACACACACACACACACACACACACACACACACACACACACACACACACACACACACACACACACACACACACACACACACACACACACACACACACACACACACACACACACACACACACACACACACACACACACACACACACACACACACACACACACACACACACACACACACACACACACACACACACACACACACACACACACACACACACACACACACACACACACACACACACACACACACACACACACACACACACACACACACACACACACACACACACACACACACACACACACACACACACACACACACACACACACACACACACACACACACACACACACACACACACACACACACACACACACACACACACACACACACACACACACACACACACACACACACACACACACACACACACACACACACACACACACACACACACACACACACACACACACACACACACACACACACACACACACACACACACACACCACACACACACACACACACACACACACACACACACACACACACACACACACACACACACACACACACACACACACACACACACACACACACACACACACACACTCACACACACACACACACACACACACACACACACACACACACACACACACACACACACACACACACACACACACACACACACACACACACACACACACAAGTGAGGTCATTTGGGCTCTCATTAAACTTTAAAATGGCAAAACTGTTTCTTTATGTTCATTTTACCGCCCGCCGAGCGATCCGTTAAATGTTTTGCATGACCTGAATTATGCAATTGAGGCTGTAAAAACAGACTACATGGTAATGAGAGGTGACTTTAATCTTCCAGGAGTTAGCTGGGGAGAGCAACGGCCTACTTCGAGAGTACAGGGTGCGTCAACCAACGCAATCATTGAAATTTGCTGCTCTTATGCTCTGACTTTGTTGGTCCATGAGCCTACGCGTGGGGCTAATATTTTAGATCTGATATTAACGAATCCTCCCACTGCTGCGAGACTTCCTGTAGTACTCCCAGGTATTAGTGACCATGATGTCGTTTTCTGCGAGATGAATTTGCACTACGCAAAAATTGCTAATTGTGCTCGGCGACGCATTTACAGCTGTCAAAAACCCCGTACAAATGATATAGCACTTTCCTTAGATGCATATTACGATGTCTTCGAAACTTTAGCGGAAACCGAAAATGTGCAGACGTTGTGGAACATATTCAAAAATAAGCTTATCGACTTGCGCGATCAGTATGTGCCATCATGGATAATGACGCCTCGACGCAGTAGATCTAAGCCTTGGTGTAATCGAGAGGTGCGCAGGATTGCCAGGAAAAGGGCGACTACTTATGCTGCATATAAGAAATCACCTTCATTCCGCTTGAGCCAGAAACAGAAGCAAATAACTAAGGACATGAAACATGTGTTGAAAATTGAAAAAGATAAGTTCTTTGAATCTATTCCTTCAAGGATGCAGAGGCGCCCAAAACAACTCTGGCAACTTATCAAATTGAATGGCAAACATGCAGTGTAAGTTCCACCGCTCGAAGATGACCACAGGTTTATCCATATCGATCTTGCAAAAGCAAAACTTTTCAACTACTACTTTAACTCTGTGTTTGCTGGCCGCCTGAGCAGCCATCACTATAATGCGCAGAACACCGGTCTGAGTGCAGAACACATAGAAGACATCGTTTTTGATTTGCGCGGAATTCAAACATTGCTAGAAAAATTGAATCCTTCGAAAGCCACGGGGCCAGACGGCTTACCATTTGCATTACTTTCTTCGTGCGCGGGCCCTGTATCAAAATACTTGTTTCTTATTTTAACAAAATCGCTCCAAGAAAGTGCTTAAACAGATGATTGGAAATTTGCTCACGTCGTGCCAGTGCACAAGTCGGGGCCCTGCCGTATCGTTTCAAATTACCGTCCGATCTCGCTAACGAGTATTAGCTGCAATATGCTTGAACATATCTTCTTTACAAACTAAATGAATCATTCGAACGCTTTTTCGTTGCTATCCCACCAGCAACACGGTTCCCGCACTGGATTCTCTTGTGTCACGCAATTGACCGAATTTACATATGACCTGGCTGGTGCCTTGGACGACGGATTCACTATTGACTGTTTATATTTAGATTTCCGGAAAACCTTTGACTTAGTCCCCCATTATTTACTGCTTGAAAAACTATCCTGGTACAACATAAATTGTTCAGTTATTGCCTGGATTAAAAAATATTTGCATTTGAGACGTCAAATAGTAGTGTTAAATGGAGCGCAGTCTGATCAGGCAGACGTATCGTCTGGTGTACCTCAGGGGTCAGTTCTGGGGCCACATTTCTTTTTAATCTACATGAATGATATATGTTGCGGTATTTCTTCAAAAATGCGTTTGTTCGCAGACGACTGCGTTCTATACAGGGTCATTCATACTTCCGACGATTGCATTGCCCTGCAGAATGATTTATCCTTGATTACCAACTGGTGCAATACTTGGCGCATGGATATTAATGTGAAAAAATCTGTGTACATGTGCTTTACTAGAAAAGAAAATTCTCATGACTTTTCATACTGTATTAACGCGGAAACATTGTCAAAAGTTTTCAAACATAAATATCTTGGTGTATACTTTACTGCAAATTTATCCTGGCCTCCCCATATAGATTCATTACAAGCAAGGCTTCCAGAGTACTGAGTTTTCTTCGCAGCAATGCGAAGAATTTACCGCCCAATGCCGAAGAGCTCCTGCATAAAACTAAGATTAGACCAGTACTTGAATATGCATGCTGTGTCTGGGACCCTTGGCTGCCGGTAGATATTCACAAGGTTGAAATGATCCAGAATTTGGCTGTGCGATTTCTTAATGCCAATTTTTCCAGGAATTTTAGCGTCTCCGCTGCAAAGAATAACCTTGGATGGGAATCACTCCAGCAGCGAAGGAAACTTCTTAGACTAAAATTTCTCCACAATGTCTTTCATAATAAAACTGGCATTAACCGGGAGCATTATCTGCGTCCCCCCGACTATGTCTCACCGCGTCTTGATCATGCCTTCAAAATTAAAGAGATCAGGTGTAAAACGAACTTCTTCAAGATGTCCTTCTTCCTCCAAACAATTCGTGAATGGAATAAACTCCCACATGATATTGTTACCATTACATCCCCTGATGTATTTTTTTCCTCTTTGCGAAATATGCATTGTAATTAAGCCGTTGTTTTTTTCTTCTTGTTTTCGTTAAAGTGTTGCCTGTATGCTTGTTTGATTCAGTTGCTTGCCTGCTTCCTTTTCATCTGCGTTTCCTGCTTTTTCGATTGTGTTTGAGTTGTCTTGCCCCCCCTCCCCCCCGCCCCCACTGTAATGCCTCACGGCGCTGTGGGTATAGTGATAAATAAATAAACTACCGAAGACGGTGTGGCTGTGGCGTCAGGTTTGAACGGTCGCCAGACCTGTATTTCGACGGAACGTCTAGGCGGCAATACATCAGGCATGCGCAATTAAAATCTGCAATTCGACTAACACCGAACATGTTTATGCGTTACGTCGCCAATCACTGCGTCCATACTTGCGGAACGGCAACCGATAATTGCCCGCGGCGGAGCTTTGGAACTATGCAGCTAATGAGCCCGTTCTTGTTCTTAATTCCGACAGGGCTTTTCGTCAACTGGACAGATGCGGCCAACTACCGAAGACGGTGTGGCTGTGGCGTCACGTTTGAACGGGCGCCAGACCTGTATTTCGACGTAACGTCCAGGCGGCAATACATCAGGCATGCGCAATTAAAATCTGCAATTTGACTAACACCGAACATGTTTATGCGTTACGTCGCCAATCAGTGCGTACATAATGATCCTTGCTGAACGGCGACCGATAATTGCGTGCGGCGAGGCCTTGGAAGTATGCAACTAAAGAGCCTATTCTTGTTCTTAATTCCTGCCGTGCTTTTCGTCAACTGGACAGATGCGGCCAACTACCGAATACGGTGTGGCTGAGGCGTCAGGTTTGAACGGGCGCCAGACCTGTATTTCGACCGAACGTCCAGGCGGCAATACATCAGGCATGTGCAAATAAAATCTGCAATTTTACTAAAACCGAACATGTTTATTCGTTACATCGCCAATCACTGTGTCCATACTTGCGGAACGGCAACCTATAATTGTGCGCGGCGTGATTACCGGTAGACACACACACACACACACACACACACACACACACACACACACACACACACACACACACACACACACACACACACACACACACACACACACACACACACACACACACACACACACACACACACACACACACACACACACACACACACACACACACACACACACACACACACACACACACACACACACACACACACACACACACACACACACACACACACACACACACACACACACACACACACACACACACACACACACACACACACACACACACACACACACACACACACACACACACACACACACACACACACACACACACACACACACACACACACACACACACACACACACACACACACACACACACACACACACACACACACACACACACACACACACACACACACACACACACACACACACACACACACACACACACACACACACACACACACACACACACACACACACACACACACACACACACACACACACACACACACACACACACACACACACACACACACACACACACACACACACACACACACACACACACACACACACACACACACACACACACACACACACACACACACACACACACACACACACACACACACACACACACACACACACACACACACACACACACACACACACACACACACACACACACACACACACACACACACACACACACACACACACACACACACACACACACACAAGTGAGGTCATTTGGGCTCTCATTAAACTTTAAAATGGCAAAACTGTTTCTTTATGTTCATTTTACCGCCCGCCGAGCGATCCGTTAAATGTTTTGCATGACCTGAATTATGCAATTGAGGCTGTAAAAACAGACTACATGGTAATGAGAGGTGACTTTAATCTTCCAGGAGTTAGCTGGGGAGAGCAACGGCCTACTTCGAGAGTACAGGGTGCGTCAACCAACGCAATCATTGAAATTTGCTGCTCTTATGCTCTGACTTTGTTGGTCCATGAGCCTACGCGTGGGGCTAATATTTTAGATCTGATATTAACGAATCCTCCCACTGCTGCGAGACTTCCTGCAGTACTCCCAGGTATTAGTGACCATGATGTCGTTTTCTGCGAGATGAATTTGCACTACGCAAAAATTGCTAATTGTGCTCGGCGACGCATTTACAGCTGTCAAAAACCCCGTACAAATGATATAGCACTTTCCTTAGATGCATATTACGATGTCTTCGAAACTTTAGCGGAAACCGAAAATGTGCAGACGTTGTGGAACATATTCAAAAATAAGCTTATCGACTTGCGCGATCAGTATGTGCCATCATGGATAATGACGCCTCGACGCAGTAGATCTAAGCCTTGGTGTAATCGAGAGGTGCGCAGGATTGCCAGGAAAAGGGCGACTACTTATGCTGCATATAAGAAATCACCTTCATTCCGCTTGAGCCAGAAACAGAAGCAAATAACTAAGGACATGAAACATGTGTTGAAAATTGAAAAAGATAAGTTCTTTGAATCTATTCCTTCAAGGATGCAGAGGCGCCCAAAACAACTCTGGCAACTTATCAAATTGAATGGCAAACATGCAGTGTAAGTTCCACCGCTCGAAGATGACCACAGGTTTATCCATATCGATCTTGCAAAAGCAAAACTTTTCAACTACTACTTTAACTCTGTGTTTGCTGGCCGCCTGAGCAGCCATCACTATAATGCGCAGAACACCGGTCTGAGTGCAGAACACATAGAAGACATCGTTTTTGATTTGCGCGGAATTCAAACATTGCTAGAAAAATTGAATCCTTCGAAAGCCACGGGGCCAGACGGCTTACCATTTGCATTACTTTCTTCGTGCGCGGGCCCTGTATCAAAATACTTGTTTCTTATTTTAACAAAATCGCTCCAAGAAAGTGCTTAAACAGATGATTGGAAATTTGCTCACGTCGTGCCAGTGCACAAGTCGGGGCCCTGCCGTATCGTTTCAAATTACCGTCCGATCTCGCTAACGAGTATTAGCTGCAATATGCTTGAACATATCTTCTTTACAAACTAAATGAATCATTCGAACGCTTTTTCGTTGCTATCCCACCAGCAACACGGTTCCCGCACTGGATTCTCTTGTGTCACGCAATTGACCGAATTTACATATGACCTGGCTGGTGCCTTGGACGACGGATTCACTATTGACTGTTTATATTTAGATTTCCGGAAAACCTTTGACTTAGTCCCCCATTATTTACTGCTTGAAAAACTATCCTGGTACAACATAAATTGTTCAGTTATTGCCTGGATTAAAAAATATTTGCATTTGAGACGTCAAATAGTAGTGTTAAATGGAGCGCAGTCTGATCAGGCAGACGTATCGTCTGGTGTACCTCAGGGGTCAGTTCTGGGGCCACATTTCTTTTTAATCTACATGAATGATATATGTTGCGGTATTTCTTCAAAAATGCGTTT